>NW_028295597.1:600000-837270 GCF_964341445.2 Mesoplodon mirus
TTATGGCCGAGTAATATTCCATTTTATATATGTACCACATCTTTATCCATTCATCTGTCTGTGGGCATTTAGGTTGCTTCCATTACCTGACTATTGTAAATAGTGCTGCAACGCACATTGTGGTGAATATGCCTTTTTGAATTATGGTTTTCTCTGGGTATATGGCCAGAAGTGGGATTGCTGGATCAGATGGTAATTGTATTTCTAGTTTTTTTAAGGAAACTCCATACTGTTCTCCATAGTGACTGTATCAATTTACATTCCCACCAATAGAGGAAGAGGGCTCCTTTTGTCCACACCCTCCCCAGAATTGGTTGTTTGTAGATTTTCTGATGATGCCGATTCTAACAGGTGTGAGGTGATACCTCATTGTAGTTTTGATTTGCATTTCTCTAATAATTAGTGCTGTTGAGCAGCTTTTCATGTGCGTCTTGGCCATCTCTGTGTCTCCTTTGAAGAAACGTCTCTTTAGATCTTCTGCCCATTTTTTTGGGTTGTTTGTTTTTTTAACATTAAGCTGCATGAGCTGTTTATATATATTGGAGATTAAACCTCTGTCCATTGATTCGTCTGCAACGATTTTCGCCCATTCTGAGGGATGCCTTTTTCCATTCCCGTGTTTTTTAACAAAAAAGGAAAGAAAGGAAAAGAAGCAGAACACTAATGTGCGTAAAATATGCCTTTTGAAATGGTCGTTTTGAAATATGGACGTCCTTTGAATATTTTGGTCGATATGTGACCCCAGGATTTGTTTTCAGGGCAGGTGTCATTTACAGGCCTGCAATGATTTTGAATATCAACTGACCATTAGCGTTGGGATTAAAGCTGATGTTGTGTGAAACGGCCACAAGGTGGCAGCTGTTCACCCTTACCAAATCTGGTTACTAGGGCAAGAGAGCCTCAGTGGAAGTGGTGCTCTAGATTGGAGTTTAGAATGGAATGTGCCAGGAGAAAGCCCCTCACGTTTGTCTCACTACTTCTTGTTCGTGTTTTTAATTTAATTTTTTATTTTTTATTACAGCAAGTTTGATTACAATGTTTGGCTTGTTGTAGGTGTGGAAGATGTGGTTCTTTTACTCATATACAGATGACTGTTCTTCCTGGGATCCTTTTCCCATGTACGTTATGACAGAATGTTGAGTAGTCCTCTCTTGGTATTCTGTAGGTCTTTGGTGATTATATATGTCACCTGTGTTTGTATATGTCTGTTAACCCCGATATCGTAATGAAACCAATCCTCACACCTTTCCATTGGTGAACCATAAGTTTGTTTAATGAATCTGAGATTGCCCTTCTCCATGGAAATATCTGCCCTGGTATCCATTTTTAGGTAACACCTATAAGTGATATGATAGGATATGTGTCTTTCACTTTCTGACTTACTACAATTCACGTGATTACTTCTAGACACATCTACGGTGCTGCAAATGGCATTGTGTCCTTTTTTCCCTTGGCTTCTCTTCTGCCTTAGCGGGGTCCATTTTCAACAATGTGATTCCCTGAGGGTTGTGGATTAGCTGACCTGGGCAGCCTTACCCTGCCGGCCCGCCCTCCCCAGGTGTGCCTCGTTGAGGTCAATATAAACAGCGCTCCAGGCAGCTATAGCCCCTGAAGCTGTGCCTGACTCCATATTCTCTGCCCCGTCAACAGTCTCGGGGCTGTGCTGGTGGGAGGGAGTGAGGGGCCACAGCTTTGTGGGTGGCCCGCTGTGAGTGGTGTTCTGCTGGCCTTTCTGCAGGAGTTGCCAGGCTGCCGCCTGTAAAGAAGAGGTTGTGTCACCCATACCTTCCACTGGAATTTCTCTCCGGACAGAGGTGAGGAAGGAAAAAAGCAGTGGGGGCCGGGACAAGATGGGTATCTCAGGCAGGGCAATGGAAAGCTTCTGGAAGAGCGCCCGGGTCCAGGACCACCCTGGCTGTCCTGCAGGCACCAAGTTGGCCTGCGTGCTGTTGCTGGTGTGCCTCCATGGTCCTTCCTCTAGGCTTTCAAGCCCTTGTACATATTCAGGTGTTTTACCTGGAAAAGGTGGGAACAGTTCAGCAGCAGCTGGCCTGGGCCTCAGCTCACGATTACTCACAGATGCCTCGGCACGGTACCCCAGCTTTGCAATGAGGACGCTCCTTGCGTGGGGGGTGGGTTGCTGGCTATATGGGAGATGGTTCCCCACCTCTGACCAATTTCAGAATTGTTTACCACTGGAGCAAGTGCCCTGATAGGGTTTTCCTCTGTATAACTCGTGGGTTCAGGTTTTTTTTTCTTTTATGTTTCAAGTTAGATTTTATTCATCTTTTATGTATTTATAGATATAAGCATGGAAATAATTCATTCCTATGAATACATCTGTGTGACGGGAAGACCTTTTTCTGTTTTATTTTTAAATTTTATTTTTTAAAATTTTGAAATTTAATTTTATTTATTTTTTTATACAGCACGTTATTATTATTTATGTATTTTATGCATATACATGTATACAGGTCAATCCCAATCTCCCAACTCATCCCACCACCACCACCCCATGGCTTCCCACACTTGGTGTCCATACGTTTGTTCTCTACCTCTGTGTCTATTTCTTCCCTGCAAACCAGTTCATCTGTACCATTTTTAGGCTCCACATATATGCGTTAATATACAATATTTGTTTTCCTCTTTCTGACTTACTTCATTCTGTATGACAGTCTCTCGATCCATCGATGTCTCTACAAATGACCCAGTTTCATTCCTTTTTATGCCGAGTAATATTCCATTTTATATATGTACCACATCTTTATCCATTCATCTGTCTGTGGGCATTTAGGTTGCTTCCATTACCTGGCTATTGTAAATAGTGCTGCAACGAACATTGTGGTGAATGTGCCTTTTTGAAATACGGTTTTCTCTGGGTATATGGCCAGAAGTGGGATTGCTGGATCAGATGGTAATTCTATTTCTAGATTTATTAAGGAAACTCCATACTGTTCTCCATAGTGACTGTATCAATTTACATTCCCACCAATAGTGGAAGAGGGCTCCTTTTGTCCACACCCTCCCCAGAATTGGTTGTTTGTAGATTTTCTGATGATGCCGATTCTAACAGGTGTGAGGTGATACCTCATTGTAGTTTTGATTTGCATTTCTCTAATAAATAGTGCTGTTGAGCAGCTTTTCATGTGCGTCTTGGCCATCTCTGTGTCTCCTTTGAAGAAACGTCTCTTTAGATCTTCTGCCCATTTTTTTTGGGTTGTTTGTTTTTTTAACATTAAGCTGCATGAGCTGTTTATATATATTGGAGATTAAACCTCTGTCCATTGATTCGTCTGCAACGATTTTTGCCCATTCTGAGGGATGCCTTTTTCCATTCCCGTGTTTTTTAACAAAAAAGGAAAGAAAGGAAAAGAAGCAGAACACTAATGTGCGTAAAATATGCCTTTTGAAATGGTCGTTTTGAAATATGGACGTCCTTTGAATTTTTTGGTCGATATGTGACCCCAGGATTTGTTTTCAGGGCAGGTGTCATTTACAGGCCTGCAATGATTTTGAATATCAACTGACCATTAGCGTTGGGATTAAAGCTGCTGTTGTGTGAAACGGCCACAAGGTGGCAGCAGTTCACCCTTACCAAATCTGGTTACTAGGGCAAGAGAGCCTCAGTGGAAGTGGTGTTCTAGATTGGAGTTTAGAATGGAATGTGCCAGGAGAAAGCCCCTCACGTTTGTCTCACTACTTCTTGTTCGTGTTTTTAATTTAATTTTTTATTTTTTATTACAGCAAGTTTGATTACAATGTTTGGCTTGTTGTAGGTGTGGAAGATGTGGTTCTTTTACACATATACAGATGACTGTTCTTCCTGGGATCCTTTTCCCATGTACGTTATGACAGAATGTTGAGTAGTCCTCTCTTGGTATTCTGTAGGTCTTTGGTGATTTTATATGTCACCTGTGTTTGTATATGTCTGTTAACCCCGATATCGTAATGAAACCAATCCTCCCACCTTTCCATTGGTGAACCATAAGTTTGTTTAATGAATCTGTGATTGCCCTTCTCCGTGGAAATATCTGCCCTGGTATCCATTTTTAGGTAACACCTATAAGTGATATGATATGATATGTGTCTTTCACTTTCTGACTTACTACAAGTCACGTGATTACTTCTAGACTCATCTACGGTGCTGCAAATGGCATTGTGTCCTTTTTTCCCTTGGCTTCTCTTCTGCCTTAGCGGGGTCCATTTTCAACAATGTGATTCCCTGAGGGTTGTGGATTAGCTGACCTGGGCAGCCTTACCCTGCCGGCCCGCCCTCCCCAGGTGTGCCTCGTTGAGGTCAATATAAACAGTGCTCCAGGCAGCAATAGCCCCTGAAGCTGTGCCTGACTCCATATTCTCTGCCCCGTCAGCAGTCTCGGGGCTGTGCTGGTGGGAGGGTGTGAGGGGCCACAGCTTTGTGGGTGGCCCGGTGTGAGTGGGGTTCTGCTGGCCTTTCTGCAGGAGTTGCCAGGCTGCCGCCTGTAAAGAAGAGGATTTGTCACCCATACCTTCCGCTGGAAATTCTCTCCGGACAGAGGTGAGGAAGGAAAAAAGCAGTGGGGGCCGGGACAGGAGGGGTATCTCAGGCAGGGCAATGGAAAGCTTCTGGAAGAGCGCCCGGGGCCAGGACCACCCTGGCTGGCCTGCAGGCACCAAGTTGGCCTGCGTGCTGTCGCTGGTGTGGCTCCACGGTCCTTCCTCTAGGCTTTCAAGCCCTTGTTCATATTCAGGTGTTTTACCTGGAAAGGGTGGGAACAGTTCAGCAGCAGCTGGCCTGGGGCTCAGCTCACGTTTACTCACAGATGCCTCGGCACGGCCCCCAGCTTTGCAATGAGGACGCTCCTTGCGTGGGGGGGTTAATTGGCTGTATGGGAGATGATTCCCCACCTCTGACCAATTTCAGAATTGTTTACCACTGGAGCAAGTGCCCTGATAGGGTTTTCCTCTGTATAACTCGTGGGTTCAGGATTTTTTTTCTTTTATGTTTCAAGTTAGATTTTATTCCTCTTTTATGTATTTATAGATATAAGCATGGAAATAATTCATTCCTATAAATACATCTGTGTGACAGGAAGAACTTTTTTCTGTTTTATTTTTAAATTTTATTTTTTAAAATTTTGAAATTTAATTTTATTTATTTTTTTTATACAGCACGTTATTATTAGTTATGTATTTTATGCATATGCATGTATACAGGTCAATCCCAAACTCCCAACTCATCCCACAACCACCACCCCATGGCTTCCCACACTTGGTGTCCATACGTTTGTTCTCTACCTCTGTGTCTCTATTTCTTCCCTGCAAACCAGTTCATCTGTACCATTTTTAGGCTCCACATATATGCGTTAATATACAATATTTGTTTTCCTCTTTCTGACTTACTTCATTCTGTATGACAGTCTCTCGATCCATCGATGTCTCTACAAATGACCCAGTTTCATTCCTTTTAATGGCCGAGTAATATTCCATTTTATATAGGTACCACATCTATATCCATTCATCTGTCTGTGGGCATTTAGGTTGCTTCCATTACCTGGCTATTTTAAATAGTGCTGCAACCAACATTGTGGTGAATGTGCCTTTTTGAAATACGGTTTTCTCTGGGTATATGCCCAGAAGTGGGATTGCTGGATCAGATGGTAATTGTATTTCTAATTTTTTTAAGGAAACTCCATACTGTTCTCCATAGTGACTGTATCAATTTACATTCACACCAATAGTGGAAGAGGGCTCCTTTTGTCCACACCCTCCCCAGAATTGGTTGTTTGTAGATTTTCTGATGATGCCGATTCTAACAGGTGTGAGGTGATACCTCATTGTAGTTTTGATTTGCATTTCTCTAATAATTCATGCTGTTGAGCAGCTTTTCATGTGCGTCTTGGCCATCTCTGTGTCTCCTTTGAAGAAACGTCTCTTTAGATCTTCTGCCCATTTTTTTGGGTTGTTTGTTTTTTTAACATTAAGCTGCATGAGCTGTTTATATATATTGGAGATTAAACCTCTGTCCATTGATTCGTCTGCAACGATTTTCGCCCATTCTGAGGGATGCCTTTTTCCATTCCCGTGTTTTTTAACAAAAAAGGAAAGAAAGGAAAAGAAGCAGAACACTAATGTGCGTAAAATATGCCTTTTGAAATGGTCGTTTTGAAATATGGACGTCCTTTGAATATTTTGGTCGATATGTGACCCCAGGATTTGTTTTCAGGGCAGGTGTCATTTACAGGCCTGCAATGATTTTGAATATCAACTGACCATTAGCGTTGGGATTAAAGCTGATGTTGTGTGAAACGGCCACAAGGTGGCAGCTGTTCACCCTTACCAAATCTGGTTACTAGGGCAAGAGAGCCTCAGTGGAAGTGGTGCTCTAGATTGGAGTTTAGAATGGAATGTGCCAGGAGAAAGCCCCTCACGTTTGTCTCACTACTTCTTGTTCGTGTTTTTAATTTAATTTTTTATTTTTTATTACAGCAAGTTTGATTACAATGTTTGGCTTGTTGTAGGTGTGGAAGATGTGGTTCTTTTACACATATACAGATGACTGTTCTTCCTGGGATCCTTTTCCCATGTACGTTATGACAGAATGTTGAGTAGTCCTCTCTTGGTATTCTGTAGGTCTTTGGTGATTTTATATGTCACCTGTGTTTGTATATGTCTGTTAACCCCGATATCGTAATGAAACCAATCCTCCCACCTTTCCATTGGTGAACCATAAGTTTGTTTAATGAATCTGTGATTGCCCTTCTCCGTGGAAATATCTGCCCTGGTATCCATTTTTAGGTAACACCTATAAGTGATATGATATGATATGTGTCTTTCACTTTCTGACTTACTACAAGTCACGTGATTACTTCTAGACTCATCTACGGTGCTGCAAATGGCATTGTGTCCTTTTTTCCCTTGGCTTCTCTTCTGCCTTAGCGGGGTCCATTTTCAACAATGTGATTCCCTGAGGGTTGTGGATTAGCTGACCTGGGCAGCCTTACCCTGCCGGCCCGCCCTCCCCAGGTGTGCCTCGTTGAGGTCAATATAAACAGTGCTGCAGGCAGCAATAGCCCCTGAAGCTGTGCCTGACTCCATATTCTCTGCCCCGTCAGCAGTCTCGGGGCTGTGCTGGTGGGAGGGTGTGAGGGGCCACAGCTTTGTGGGTGGCCCGGTGTGAGTGGGGTTCTGCTGGCCTTTCTGCAGGAGTTGCCAGGCTGCCGCCTGTAAAGAAGAGGATTTGTCACCCATACCTTCCGCTGGAAATTCTCTCCGGACAGAGGTGAGGAAGGAAAAAAGCAGTGGGGGCCGGGACAGGAGGGGTATCTCAGGCAGGGCAATGGAAAGCTTCTGGAAGAGCGCCCGGGGCCAGGACCACCCTGGCTGGCCTGCAGGCACCAAGTTGGCCTGCGTGCTGTCGCTGGTGTGGCTCCATGGTCCTTCCTCTAGGCTTTCAAGCCCTTGTACATATTCAGGTGTTTTACCTGGAAAGGGTGGGAACAGTTCAGCAGCAGCTGGCCTGGGGCTCAGCTCACGTTTACTCACAGATGCCTCGGCACGGCCCCCAGCTTTGCAATGAGGACGCTCCTTGCGTGGGGGGGTTAATTGGCTGTATGGGAGATGATTCCCCACCTCTGACCAATTTCAGAATTGTTTACCACTGGAGCAAGTGCCCTGATAGGGTTTTCCTCTGTATAACTCGTGGGTTCAGGATTTTTTTTCTTTTATGTTTCAAGTTAGATTTTATTCCTCTTTTATGTATTTATAGATATAAGCATGGAAATAATTCATTCCTATAAATACATCTGTGTGACGGGAAGAACTTTTTTCTGTTTTATTTTTAAATTTTATTTTTTAAAATTTTGAAATTTAATTTTATTTATTTTTTTTTATACAGCACGTTATTATTAGTTATGTATTTTATGCATATGCATGTATACAGGTCAATCCCAAACTCCCAACTCATCCCACAACCACCACCCCATGGCTTCCCACACTTGGTGTCCATACGTTTGTTCTCTACCTCTGTGTCTCTATTTCTTCCCTGCAAACCAGTTCATCTGTACCATTTTTAGGCTCCACATATATGCGTTAATATACAATATTTGTTTTCCTCTTTCTGACTTACTTCATTCTGTATGACAGTCTCTCGATCCATCGATGTCTCTACAAATGACCCAGTTTCATTCCTTTTAATGGCCGAGTAATATTCCATTTTATATAGGTACCACATCTATATCCATTCATCTGTCTGTGGGCATTTAGGTTGCTTCCATTACCTGGCTATTTTAAATAGTGCTGCAACCAACATTGTGGTGAATGTGCCTTTTTGAAATACGGTTTTCTCTGGGTATATGCCCAGAAGTGGGATTGCTGGATCAGATGGTAATTGTATTTCTAATTTTTTTAAGGAAACTCCATACTGTTCTCCATAGTGACTGTATCAATTTACATTCACACCAATAGTGGAAGAGGGCTCCTTTTGTCCACACCCTCCCCAGAATTGGTTGTTTGTAGATTTTCTGATGATGCCGATTCTAACAGGTGTGAGGTGATACCTCATTGTAGTTTTGATTTGCATTTCTCTAATAATTCATGCTGTTGAGCAGCTTTTCATGTGCGTCTTGGCCATCTCTGTGTCTCCTTTGAAGAAACGTCTCTTTAGATCTTCTGCCCATTTTTTTGGGTTGTTTGTTTTTTTAACATTAAGCTGCATGAGCTGTTTATATATATTGGAGATTAAACCTCTGTCCATTGATTCGTCTGCAACGATTTTCGCCCATTCTGAGGGATGCCTTTTTCCATTCCCGTGTTTTTTAACAAAAAAGGAAAGAAAGGAAAAGAAGCAGAACACTAATGTGCGTAAAATATGCCTTTTGAAACGGTCGTTTTGAAATATGGACGTCCTTTGAATTTTTTGGTCGATATGTGACCCCAGGATTTGTTTTCAGGGCAGGTGTCATTTAGAGGCCTGCAATGATTTTGAATATCGACTGACCATTAGCGTTGGGATTAAAGCTGCTGTTGTGTGAAACGGACACAAGGTGGCAGCAGTTCACCCTTACCAAATCTGGTTACTAGGGCAAGAGAGCCTCAGTGGAAGTGGTGTTCTAGATTGGAGTTTAGAATGGAATGTGCAAGGAGAAAGCCCCTCACGTTTGTCTCACTACTTCTTGTTCGTGTTTTTAATTTTTTATTTTTTATTACAGCAAGTTTGATTACAATGTTTGGCTTGTTGTAGGTGTGGAAGATGTGGTTCTTTTACACATATACAGATGACTGTTCTTCCTGGGATCCTTTTCCCATGTACGTTATGACAGAATGTTGAGTAGTCCTCTCTTGGTATTCTGTAGGTCTTTGGTGATTATATATGTCACCTGTGTTTGTATATGTCTGTTAACCCCGATATCGTAATGAAACCAATCCTCACACCTTTCCATTGGTGAACCATAAGTTTGTTTAATGAATCTGTGATTGCCCTTCTCCATGGAAATATCTGCCCTGGTATCCATTTCTAGGTAACACCTATAAGTGATATGATAGGATATGTGTCTTTCACTTTCTGACTTACTACAAGTCACGTGATTACTTCTAGACTCATCTACGGTGCTGCAAATGGCATTGTGTCCTTTTTTCCCTTGGCTTCTCTTCTGCCTTAGCGGGGTCCATTTTCAACAATGTGATTCCCTGAGGGTTGTGGATTAGCTGACCTGGGCAGCCTTACCCTGCCGGCCCGCCGTCCCCAGGTGTGCCTCGTTGAGGTCAATATAAACAGCGCTCCAGGCAGCAATAGTCCCTGAAGCTGTGCCTGACTCCTTATTCTCTGCCCCGTCAGCAGTCTCGGGGCTGTGCTGGTGGGAGGGAGTGAGGGGCCACAGCTTTGTGGGTGGCCCGGTGTGAGTGGGGTTCTGCTGGCCTTTCTGCAGGAGTTGCCAGGCTGCCGCCTGTAAAGAAGAGGATGTGTCACCCATACCTTCCGCTGGAATTTCTCTCCGGACAGAGGTGAGGAAGGAAAAAAGCAGTGGGGGCCGGGAAAGGAGGGGTATCTCAGGCAGGGCAATGGAAAGCTTCTGGAAGAGCGCCAGGGTCCAGGACCACCCTGGCTGGCCTGCAGGCACCAAGTTGTCCTGCGTGCTGTTGCTGGTGTGGCTCCACGGTCCTTCCTCTAGGCTTCCAAGCCCTTGTACATATTCAGGTGTTTTACCTGGAAAGGGTGGGAACAGTTCAGCAGCAGCTGGCCTGGGGCTCAGCTCACGTTTACTCACAGATGCCTCGGCACTGTCCCCCAGCTTTGCAATGAGGACGCTCCTTGCGTGGGGGGTGGGTTGCTGGCTGTATGGGAGATGATTCCCCACCTCTGACCTATTTCAGAATTGTTTACCACTGGAGCAAGTGCCCTGATAGGGTTTTCCTCTGTATAACTCGTGGGTTCAGGATTTTTTTTTCTTTTATGGTTCACGTTAGATTTTATTCCTCTTTTATGTATTTATAGATATAAGCATGGAAATAATTCATTCCTATAAATACATCTGTGTGACGGGAAGAACTTTTTTCTGTTTTATTTTTAAATTTTATTTTTTAAAATTTTGAAATTTAATTTTATTTATTTTTTTATACAGCACGTTATTATTAGTTATGTATTTTATGCATATACATGTATACAGGTCAATCCCAAACTCCCAACTCATCCCACCACCACCACCCCATGGCTTCCCACACTTGGTGTCCATACGTTTGTTCTCTACGTCTGTGTCTCTATTTCTTCCCTGCAAACCAGTTCATCTGTACCATTTTTACGCTCCACATATATGCGTTAATATACAATATTTGTTTTCCTCTTTCTGACTTACTTCATTCTGTATGACAGTCTCTCGATCCATCGATGTCTCTACAAATGACCCAGTTTCATTCCTTTTTATGGCCGAGTAATATTCCATTTTATATATGTACCACATCTTTATCCATTCATCTGTCTGTGGGCATTTAGGTTGCTTCCATTACCTGACTATTGTAAATAGTGCTGCAACGCACATTGTGGTGAATATGCCTTTTTGAATTATGGTTTTCTCTGGGTATATGGCCAGAAGTGGGATTGCTGGATCAGATGGTAATTGTATTTCTAGTTTTTTTAAGGAAACTCCATACTGTTCTCCATAGTGACTGTATCAATTTACATTCCCACCAATAGAGGAAGAGGGCTCCTTTTGTCCACACCCTCCCCAGAATTGGTTGTTTGTAGATTTTCTGATGATGCCGATTCTAACAGGTGTGAGGTGATACCTCATTGTAGTTTTGATTTGCATTTCTCTAATAATTAGTGCTGTTGAGCAGCTTTTCATGTGCGTCTTGGCCATCTCTGTGTCTCCTTTGAAGAAACGTCTCTTTAGATCTTCTGCCCATTTTTTTGAGTTGTTTGTTTTTTTAACATTAAGCTGCATGAGCTGTTTATATATATTGGAGATTAAACCTCTGTCCATTGATTCGTCTGCAACGATTTTCGCCCATTCTGAGGGATGCCTTTTTCCATTCCCGTGTTTTTTAACAAAAAAGGAAAGAAAGGAAAAGAAGCAGAACACTAATGTGCGTAAAATATGCCTTTTGAAATGGTCGTTTTGAAATATGGACGTCCTTTGAATATTTTGGTCGATATGTGACCCCAGGATTTGTTTTCAGGGCAGGTGTCATTTACAGGCCTGCAATGATTTTGAATATCAACTGACCATTAGCGTTGGGATTAAAGCTGATGTTGTGTGAAACGGCCACAAGGTGGCAGCTGTTCACCCTTACCAAATCTGGTTACTAGGGCAAGAGAGCCTCAGTGGAAGTGGTGCTCTAGATTGGAGTTTAGAATGGAATGTGCCAGGAGAAAGCCCCTCACGTTTGTCTCACTACTTCTTGTTCGTGTTTTTAATTTAATTTTTTATTTTTTATTACAGCAAGTTTGATTACAATGTTTGGCTTGTTGTAGGTGTGGAAGATGTGGTTCTTTTACTCATATACAGATGACTGTTTTCCTGGGATCCTTTTCCCATGTACGTTATGACAGAATGTTGAGTAGTCCTCTCTTGGTATTCTGTAGGTCTTTGGTGATTATATATGTCACCTGTGTTTGTATATGTCTGTTAACCCCGATATCGTAATGAAACCAATCCTCACACCTTTCCATTGGTGAACCATAAGTTTGTTTAATGAATCTGAGATTGCCCTTCTCCATGGAAATATCTGCCCTGGTATCCATTTTTAGGTAACACCTATAAGTGATATGATAGGATATGTGTCTTTCACTTTCTGACTTACTACAATTCACGTGATTACTTCTAGACACATCTACGGTGCTGCAAATGGCATTGTGTCCTTTTTTCCCTTGGCTTCTCTTCTGCCTTAGCGGGGTCCATTTTCAACAATGTGATTCCCTGAGGGTTGTGGATTAGCTGACCTGGGCAGCCTTACCCTGCCGGCCCGCCCTCCCCAGGTGTGCCTCGTTCAGGTCAATATAAACAGCGCTCCAGGCAGCAATAGCCCCTGAAGCTGTGCCTGACTCCATATTCTCTGCCCCGTCAACAGTCTCGGGGCTGTGCTGGTGGGAGGGAGTGAGGGGCCACAGCTTTGTGGGTGGCCCGCTGTGAGTGGTGTTCTGCTGGCCTTTCTGCAGGAGTTGCCAGGCTGCCGCCTGTAAAGAAGAGGTTGTGTCACCCATACCTTCCACTGGAATTTCTCTCCGGACAGAGGTGAGGAAGGAAAAAAGCAGTGGGGGCCGGGACAAGATGGGTATCTCAGGCAGGGCAATGGAAAGCTTCTGGAAGAGCGCCCGGGTCCAGGACCACCCTGGCTGTCCTGCAGGCACCAAGTTGGCCTGCGTGCTGTTGCTGGTGTGCCTCCATGGTCCTTCCTCTAGGCTTTCAAGCCCTTGTACATATTCAGGTGTTTTACCTGGAAAAGGTGGGAACAGTTCAGCAGCAGCTGGCCTGGGCCTCAGCTCACGATTACTCACAGATGCCTCGGCACGGTACCCCAGCTTTGCAATGAGGACGCTCCTTGCGTGGGGGGTGGGTTGCTGGCTATATGGGAGATGGTTCCCCACCTCTGACCAATTTCAGAATTGTTTACCACTGGAGCAAGTGCCCTGATAGGGTTTTCCTCTGTATAACTCGTGGGTTCAGGTTTTTTTTTCTTTTATGTTTCAAGTTAGATTTTATTCATCTTTTATGTATTTATAGATATAAGCATGGAAATAATTCATTCCTATGAATACATCTGTGTGACGGGAAGACCTTTTTCTGTTTTATTTTTAAATTTTATTTTTTAAAATTTTGAAATTTAATTTTATTTATTTTTTTATACAGCACGTTATTATTATTTATGTATTTTATGCATATACATGTATACAGGTCAATCCCAATCTCCCAACTCATCCCACCACCACCACCCCATGGCTTCCCACACTTGGTGTCCATACGTTTGTTCTCTACCTCTGTGTCTATTTCTTCCCTGCAAACCAGTTCATCTGTACCATTTTTAGGCTCCACATATATGCGTTAATATACAATATTTGTTTTCCTCTTTCTGACTTACTTCATTCTGTATGACAGTCTCTCGATCCATCGATGTCTCTACAAATGACCCAGTTTCATTCCTTTTTATGCCGAGTAATATTCCATTTTATATATGTACCACATCTTTATCCATTCATCTGTCTGTGGGCATTTAGGTTGCTTCCATTACCTGGCTATTGTAAATAGTGCTGCAACGAACATTGTGGTGAATGTGCCTTTTTGAAATACGGTTTTCTCTGGGTATATGGCCAGAAGTGGGATTGCTGGATCAGATGGTAATTCTATTTCTAGATTTTTTAAGGAAACTCCATACTGTTCTCCATAGTGACTGTATCAATTTACATTCCCACCAATAGTGGAAGAGGGCTCCTTTTGTCCACACCCTCCCCAGAATTGGTTGTTTGTAGATTTTCTGATGATGCCGATTCTAACAGGTGTGAGGTGATACCTCATTGTAGTTTTGATTTGCATTTCTCTAATAATTCATGCTGTTGAGCAGCTTTTCATGTGCGTCTTGGCCATCTCTGTGTCTCCTTTGAAGAAACGTCTCTTTAGATCTTCTGCCCATTTTTTTGGGTTGTTTGTTTTTTTAACATTAAGCTGCATGAGCTGTTTATATATATTGGAGATTAAACCTCTGTCCATTGATTCGACTGCAACGATTTTCGCCCATTCTGAGGGATGCCTTTTTCCATTCCCGTGTTTTTTAACAAAAAAGGAAAGAAAGGAAAAGAAGCAGAACACTAATGTGCGTAAAATATGCCTTTTGAAACGGTCGTTTTGAAATATGGACGTCCTTTGAATTTTTTGGTCCATATGTGACCCCAGGATTTGTTTTCAGGGCAGGTGTCATTTAGAGGCCTGCAATGATTTTGAATATCGACTGACCATTAGCGTTGGGATTAAAGCTGCTGTTGTGTGAAACGGACACAAGGTGGCAGCAGTTCACCCTTACCAAATCTGGTTACTAGGGCAAGAGAGCCTCTGTGGAAGTGGTGTTCTAGATTGGAGTTTAGAATGGAATGTGCAAGGAGAAAGCCCCTCACGTTTGTCTCACTACTTGTTGTTCGTGTTTTTAATTTAATTTTTTATTTTTTATTACAGCAAGTTTGATTACAATGTTTGGCTTGTTGTAGGTGTGGAAGATGTGGTTCTTTTACACATATACAGATGACTGTTCTTCCTGGGATCCTTTTCCCATGTACGTTATGACAGAATGTTGAGTAGTCCTCTCTTGGTATTCTGTAGGTCTTTGGTGATTATATATGTCACCTGTGTTTGTATATGTCTGTTAACCCCGATATCGTAATGAAACCAATCCTCACACCTTTCCATTGGTGAACCATAAGTTTGTTTAATGAATCTGTGATTGCCCTTCTCCATGGAAATATCTGCCCTGGTATCCATTTCTAGGTAACACCTATAAGTGATATGATAGGATATGTGTCTTTCACTTTCTGACTTACTACAAGTCACGTGATTACTTCTAGACTCATCTACGGTGCTGCAAATGGCATTGTGTCCTTTTTTCCCTTGGCTTCTCTTCTGCCTTAGCGGGGTCCATTTTCAACAATGTGATTCCCTGAGGGTTGTGGATTAGCTGACCTGGGCAGCCTTACCCTGCCGGCCCGCCCTCCCCAGGTGTGCCTCGTTGAGGTCAATATAAACAGCGCTCCAGGCAGCAATAGCCCCTGAAGCTGTGCCTGACTCCTTATTCTCTGCCCCGTCAGCAGTCTCGGGGCTGTGCTGGTGGGAGGGAGTGAGGGGCCACAGCTTTGTGGGTGGCCCGGTGTGAGTGGGGTTCTGCTGGCCTTTCTGCAGGAGTTGCCAGGCTGCCGCCTGTAAAGAAGAGGATGTGTCACCCATACCTTCCGCTGGAATTTCTCTCCGGACAGAGGTGAGGAAGGAAAAAAGCAGTGGGGGCCGGGAAAGGAGGGGTATCTCAGGCAGGGCAATGGAAAGCTTCTGGAAGAGCGCCCGGGGCCAGGACCACCCTGGCTGGCCTGCAGGCACCAAGTTGTCCTGCGTGCTGTTGCTGGTGTGGCTCCACGGTCCTTCCTCTAGGCTTCCAAGCCCTTGTACATATTCAGGTGTTTTACCTGGAAAGGGTGGGAACAGTTCAGCAGCAGCTGGCCTGGGGCTCAGCTCACGTTTACTCACAGATGCCTCGGCACTGTCCCCCAGCTTTGCAATGAGGACGCTCCTTGCGTGGGGGGTGGGTTGCTGGCTGTATGGGAGATGATTCCCCACCTCTGACCTATTTCAGAATTGTTTACCACTGGAGCAAGTGCCCTGATAGGGTTTTCCTCTGTATAACTCGTGGGTTCAGGATTTTTTTTTTCTTTTATGGTTCACGTTAGATTTTATTCCTCTTTTATGTATTTATAGATATAAGCATGGAAATAATTCATTCCTATAAATACATCTGTGTGACGGGAAGAACTTTTTTCTGTTTTATTTTTAAATTTTATTTTTTAAAATTTTGAAATTTAATTTTATTTATTTTTTTATACAGCACGTTATTATTAGTTATGTATTTTATGCATATACATGTATACAGGTCAATCCCAAACTCCCAACTCATCCCACCACCACCACCCCATGGCTTCCCACACTTGGTGTCCATACGTTTGTTCTCTACCTCTGTGTCTCTATTTCTTCCCTGCAAACCAGTTCATCTGTACCATTTTTACGCTCCACATATATGCGTTAATATACAATATTTGTTTTCCTCTTTCTGACTTACTTCATTCTGTATGACAGTCTCTCGATCCATCGATGTCTCTACAAATGACCCAGTTTCATTCCTTTTTATGGCCGAGTAATATTCCATTTTATATATGTACCACATCTTTATCCATTCATCTGTCTGTGGGCATTTAGGTTGCTTCCATTACCTGACTATTGTAAATAGTGCTGCAACGCACATTGTGGTGAATATGCCTTTTTGAATTATGGTTTTCTCTGGGTATATGGCCAGAAGTGGGATTGCTGGATCAGATGGTAATTGTATTTCTAGTTTTTTTAAGGAAACTCCATACTGTTCTCCATAGTGACTGTATCAATTTACATTCCCACCAATAGAGGAAGAGGGCTCCTTTTGTCCACACCCTCCCCAGAATTGGTTGTTTGTAGATTTTCTGATGATGCCGATTCTAACAGGTGTGAGGTGATACCTCATTGTAGTTTTGATTTGCATTTCTCTAATAATTAGTGCTGTTGAGCAGCTTTTCATGTGCGTCTTGGCCATCTCTGTGTCTCCTTTGAAGAAACGTCTCTTTAGATCTTCTGCCCATTTTTTTGGGTTGTTTGTTTTTTTAACATTAAGCTGCATGAGCTGTTTATATATATTGGAGATTAAACCTCTGTCCATTGATTCGTCTGCAACGATTTTCGCCCATTCTGAGGGATGCCTTTTTCCATTCCCGTGTTTTTTAACAAAAAAGGAAAGAAAGGAAAAGAAGCAGAACACTAATGTGCGTAAAATATGCCTTTTGAAATGGTCGTTTTGAAATATGGACGTCCTTTGAATATTTTGGTCGATATGTGACCCCAGGATTTGTTTTCAGGGCAGGTGTCATTTACAGGCCTGCAATGATTTTGAATATCAACTGACCATTAGCGTTGGGATTAAAGCTGATGTTGTGTGAAACGGCCACAAGGTGGCAGCTGTTCACCCTTACCAAATCTGGTTACTAGGGCAAGAGAGCCTCAGTGGAAGTGGTGCTCTAGATTGGAGTTTAGAATGGAATGTGCCAGGAGAAAGCCCCTCACGTTTGTCTCACTACTTCTTGTTCGTGTTTTTAATTTAATTTTTTATTTTTTATTACAGCAAGTTTGATTACAATGTTTGGCTTGTTGTAGGTGTGGAAGATGTGGTTCTTTTACACATATACAGATGACTGTTCTTCCTGGGATCCTTTTCCCATGTACGTTATGACAGAATGTTGAGTAGTCCTCTCTTGGTATTCTGTAGGTCTTTGGTGATTTTATATGTCACCTGTGTTTGTATATGTCTGTTAACCCCGATATCGTAATGAAACCAATCCTCCCACCTTTCCATTGGTGAACCATAAGTTTGTTTAATGAATCTGTGATTGCCCTTCTCCGTGGAAATATCTGCCCTGGTATCCATTTTTAGGTAACACCTATAAGTGATATGATATGATATGTGTCTTTCACTTTCTGACTTACTACAAGTCACGTGATTACTTCTAGACTCATCTACGGTGCTGCAAATGGCATTGTGTCCTTTTTTCCCTTGGCTTCTCTTCTGCCTTAGCGGGGTCCATTTTCAACAATGTGATTCCCTGAGGGTTGTGGATTAGCTGACCTGGGCAGCCTTACCCTGCCGGCCCGCCCTCCCCAGGTGTGCCTCGTTGAGGTCAATATAAACAGTGCTGCAGGCAGCAATAGCCCCTGAAGCTGTGCCTGACTCCATATTCTCTGCCCCGTCAGCAGTCTCGGGGCTGTGCTGGTGGGAGGGTGTGAGGGGCCACAGCTTTGTGGGTGGCCCGGTGTGAGTGGGGTTCTGCTGGCCTTTCTGCAGGAGTTGCCAGGCTGCCGCCTGTAAAGAAGAGGATTTGTCACCCATACCTTCCGCTGGAAATTCTCTCCGGACAGAGGTGAGGAAGGAAAAAAGCAGTGGGGGCCGGGACAGGAGGGGTATCTCAGGCAGGGCAATGGAAAGCTTCTGGAAGAGCGCCCGGGGCCAGGACCACCCTGGCTGGCCTGCAGGCACCAAGTTGGCCTGCGTGCTGTCGCTGGTGTGGCTCCATGGTCCTTCCTCTAGGCTTTCAAGCCCTTGTACATATTCAGGTGTTTTACCTGGAAAGGGTGGGAACAGTTCAGCAGCAGCTGGCCTGGGGCTCAGCTCACGTTTACTCACAGATGCCTCGGCACGGCCCCCAGCTTTGCAATGAGGACGCTCCTTGCGTGGGGGGGTTAATTGGCTGTATGGGAGATGATTCCCCACCTCTGACCAATTTCAGAATTGTTTACCACTGGAGCAAGTGCCCTGATAGGGTTTTCCTCTGTATAACTCGTGGGTTCAGGATTTTTTTTCTTTTATGTTTCAAGTTAGATTTTATTCCTCTTTTATGTATTTATAGATATAAGCATGGAAATAATTCATTCCTATAAATACATCTGTGTGACGGGAAGAACTTTTTTCTGTTTTATTTTTAAATTTTATTTTTTAAAATTTTGAAATTTAATTTTATTTATTTTTTTTTATACAGCACGTTATTATTAGTTATGTATTTTATGCATATGCATGTATACAGGTCAATCCCAAACTCCCAACTCATCCCACAACCACCACCCCATGGCTTCCCACACTTGGTGTCCATACGTTTGTTCTCTACCTCTGTGTCTCTATTTCTTCCCTGCAAACCAGTTCATCTGTACCATTTTTAGGCTCCACATATATGCGTTAATATACAATATTTGTTTTCCTCTTTCTGACTTACTTCATTCTGTATGACAGTCTCTCGATCCATCGATGTCTCTACAAATGACCCAGTTTCATTCCTTTTAATGGCCGAGTAATATTCCATTTTATATAGGTACCACATCTTTATCCATTCATCTGTCTGTGGGCATTTAGGTTGCTTCCATTACCTGGCTATTTTAAATAGTGCTGCAACCAACATTGTGGTGAATGTGCCTTTTTGAAATACGGTTTTCTCTGGGTATATGCCCAGAAGTGGGATTGCTGGATCAGATGGTAATTGTATTTCTAATTTTTTTAAGGAAACTCCATACTGTTCTCCATAGTGACTGTATCAATTTACATTCACACCAATAGTGGAAGAGGGCTCCTTTTGTCCACACCCTCCCCAGAATTGGTTGTTTGTAGATTTTCTGATGATGCCGATTCTAACAGGTGTGAGGTGATACCTCATTGTAGTTTTGATTTGCATTTCTCTAATAATTCATGCTGTTGAGCAGCTTTTCATGTGCGTCTTGGCCATCTCTGTGTCTCCTTTGAAGAAACGTCTCTTTAGATCTTCTGCCCATTTTTTTGGGTTGTTTGTTTTTTTAACATTAAGCTGCATGAGCTGTTTATATATATTGGAGATTAAACCTCTGTCCATTGATTCGTCTGCAACGATTTTCGCCCATTCTGAGGGATGCCTTTTTCCATTCCCGTGTTTTTTAACAAAAAAGGAAAGAAAGGAAAAGAAGCAGAACACTAATGTGCGTAAAATATGCCTTTTGAAACGGTCGTTTTGAAATATGGACGTCCTTTGAATTTTTTGGTCGATATGTGACCCCAGGATTTGTTTTCAGGGCAGGTGTCATTTAGAGGCCTGCAATGATTTTGAATATCGACTGACCATTAGCGTTGGGATTAAAGCTGCTGTTGTGTGAAACGGACACAAGGTGGCAGCAGTTCACCCTTACCAAATCTGGTTACTAGGGCAAGAGAGCCTCAGTGGAAGTGGTGTTCTAGATTGGAGTTTAGAATGGAATGTGCAAGGAGAAAGCCCCTCACGTTTGTCTCACTACTTCTTGTTCGTGTTTTTAATTTTTTATTTTTTATTACAGCAAGTTTGATTACAATGTTTGGCTTGTTGTAGGTGTGGAAGATGTGGTTCTTTTACACATATACAGATGACTGTTCTTCCTGGGATCCTTTTCCCATGTACGTTATGACAGAATGTTGAGTAGTCCTCTCTTGGTATTCTGTAGGTCTTTGGTGATTATATATGTCACCTGTGTTTGTATATGTCTGTTAACCCCGATATCGTAATGAAACCAATCCTCACACCTTTCCATTGGTGAACCATAAGTTTGTTTAATGAATCTGTGATTGCCCTTCTCCATGGAAATATCTGCCCTGGTATCCATTTCTAGGTAACACCTATAAGTGATATGATAGGATATGTGTCTTTCACTTTCTGACTTACTACAAGTCACGTGATTACTTCTAGACTCATCTACGGTGCTGCAAATGGCATTGTGTCCTTTTTTCCCTTGGCTTCTCTTCTGCCTTAGCGGGGTCCATTTTCAACAATGTGATTCCCTGAGGGTTGTGGATTAGCTGACCTGGGCAGCCTTACCCTGCCGGCCCGCCCTCCCCAGGTGTGCCTCGTTGAGGTCAATATAAACAGCGCTCCAGGCAGCAATAGCCCCTGAAGCTGTGCCTGACTCCTTATTCTCTGCCCCGTCAGCAGTCTCGGGGCTGTGCTGGTGGGAGGGAGTGAGGGGCCACAGCTTTGTGGGTGGCCCGGTGTGAGTGGGGTTCTGCTGGCCTTTCTGCAGGAGTTGCCAGGCTGCCGCCTGTAAAGAAGAGGATGTGTCACCCATACCTTCCGCTGGAATTTCTCTCCGGACAGAGGTGAGGAAGGAAAAAAGCAGTGGGGGCCGGGAAAGGAGGGGTATCTCAGGCAGGGCAATGGAAAGCTTCTGGAAGAGCGCCCGGGGCCAGGACCACCCTGGCTGGCCTGCAGGCACCAAGTTGTCCTGCGTGCTGTTGCTGGTGTGGCTCCACGGTCCTTCCTCTAGGCTTCCAAGCCCTTGTACATATTCAGGTGTTTTACCTGGAAAGGGTGGGAACAGTTCAGCAGCAGCTGGCCTGGGGCTCAGCTCACGTTTACTCACAGATGCCTCGGCACTGTCCCCCAGCTTTGCAATGAGGACGCTCCTTGCGTGGGGGGTGGGTTGCTGGCTGTATGGGAGATGATTCCCCACCTCTGACCTATTTCAGAATTGTTTACCACTGGAGCAAGTGCCCTGATAGGGTTTTCCTCTGTATAACTCGTGGGTTCAGGATTTTTTTTTTCTTTTATGGTTCACGTTAGATTTTATTCCTCTTTTATGTATTTATAGATATAAGCATGGAAATAATTCATTCCTATAAATACATCTGTGTGACGGGAAGAACTTTTTTCTGTTTTATTTTTAAATTTTATTTTTTAAAATTTTGAAATTTAATTTTATTTATTTTTTTATACAGCACGTTATTATTAGTTATGTATTTTATGCATATACATGTATACAGGTCAATCCCAAACTCCCAACTCATCCCACCACCACCACCCCATGGCTTCCCACACTTGGTGTCCATACGTTTGTTCTCTACCTCTGTGTCTCTATTTCTTCCCTGCAAACCAGTTCATCTGTACCATTTTTACGCTCCACATATATGCGTTAATATACAATATTTGTTTTCCTCTTTCTGACTTACTTCATTCTGTATGACAGTCTCTCGATCCATCGATGTCTCTACAAATGACCCAGTTTCATTCCTTTTTATGGCCGAGTAATATTCCATTTTATATATGTACCACATCTTTATCCATTCATCTGTCTGTGGGCATTTAGGTTGCTTCCATTACCTGACTATTGTAAATAGTGCTGCAACGCACATTGTGGTGAATATGCCTTTTTGAATTATGGTTTTCTCTGGGTATATGGCCAGAAGTGGGATTGCTGGATCAGATGGTAATTGTATTTCTAGTTTTTTTAAGGAAACTCCATACTGTTCTCCATAGTGACTGTATCAATTTACATTCCCACCAATAGAGGAAGAGGGCTCCTTTTGTCCACACCCTCCCCAGAATTGGTTGTTTGTAGATTTTCTGATGATGCCGATTCTAACAGGTGTGAGGTGATACCTCATTGTAGTTTTGATTTGCATTTCTCTAATAATTAGTGCTGTTGAGCAGCTTTTCATGTGCGTCTTGGCCATCTCTGTGTCTCCTTTGAAGAAACGTCTCTTTAGATCTTCTGCCCATTTTTTTGGGTTGTTTGTTTTTTTAACATTAAGCTGCATGAGCTGTTTATATATATTGGAGATTAAACCTCTGTCCATTGATTCGTCTGCAACGATTTTCGCCCATTCTGAGGGATGCCTTTTTCCATTCCCGTGTTTTTTAACAAAAAAGGAAAGAAAGGAAAAGAAGCAGAACACTAATGTGCGTAAAATATGCCTTTTGAAATGGTCGTTTTGAAATATGGACGTCCTTTGAATATTTTGGTCGATATGTGACCCCAGGATTTGTTTTCAGGGCAGGTGTCATTTACAGGCCTGCAATGATTTTGAATATCAACTGACCATTAGCGTTGGGATTAAAGCTGATGTTGTGTGAAACGGCCACAAGGTGGCAGCTGTTCACCCTTACCAAATCTGGTTACTAGGGCAAGAGAGCCTCAGTGGAAGTGGTGCTCTAGATTGGAGTTTAGAATGGAATGTGCCAGGAGAAAGCCCCTCACGTTTGTCTCACTACTTCTTGTTCGTGTTTTTAATTTAATTTTTTATTTTTTATTACAGCAAGTTTGATTACAATGTTTGGCTTGTTGTAGGTGTGGAAGATGTGGTTCTTTTACTCATATACAGATGACTGTTTTCCTGGGATCCTTTTCCCATGTACGTTATGACAGAATGTTGAGTAGTCCTCTCTTGGTATTCTGTAGGTCTTTGGTGATTATATATGTCACCTGTGTTTGTATATGTCTGTTAACCCCGATATCGTAATGAAACCAATCCTCACACCTTTCCATTGGTGAACCATAAGTTTGTTTAATGAATCTGAGATTGCCCTTCTCCATGGAAATATCTGCCCTGGTATCCATTTTTAGGTAACACCTATAAGTGATATGATAGGATATGTGTCTTTCACTTTCTGACTTACTACAATTCACGTGATTACTTCTAGACACATCTACGGTGCTGCAAATGGCATTGTGTCCTTTTTTCCCTTGGCTTCTCTTCTGCCTTAGCGGGGTCCATTTTCAACAATGTGATTCCCTGAGGGTTGTGGATTAGCTGACCTGGGCAGCCTTACCCTGCCGGCCCGCCCTCCCCAGGTGTGCCTCGTTGAGGTCAATATAAACAGCGCTCCAGGCAGCAATAGCCCCTGAAGCTGTGCCTGACTCCATATTCTCTGCCCCGTCAACAGTCTCGGGGCTGTGCTGGTGGGAGGGAGTGAGGGGCCACAGCTTTGTGGGTGGCCCGCTGTGAGTGGTGTTCTGCTGGCCTTTCTGCAGGAGTTGCCAGGCTGCCGCCTGTAAAGAAGAGGTTGTGTCACCCATACCTTCCACTGGAATTTCTCTCCGGACAGAGGTGAGGAAGGAAAAAAGCAGTGGGGGCCGGGACAAGATGGGTATCTCAGGCAGGGCAATGGAAAGCTTCTGGAAGAGCGCCCGGGTCCAGGACCACCCTGGCTGTCCTGCAGGCACCAAGTTGGCCTGCGTGCTGTTGCTGGTGTGCCTCCATGGTCCTTCCTCTAGGCTTTCAAGCCCTTGTACATATTCAGGTGTTTTACCTGGAAAAGGTGGGAACAGTTCAGCAGCAGCTGGCCTGGGCCTCAGCTCACGATTACTCACAGATGCCTCGGCACGGTACCCCAGCTTTGCAATGAGGACGCTCCTTGCGTGGGGGGTGGGTTGCTGGCTATATGGGAGATGGTTCCCCACCTCTGACCAATTTCAGAATTGTTTACCACTGGAGCAAGTGCCCTGATAGGGTTTTCCTCTGTATAACTCGTGGGTTCAGGTTTTTTTTTCTTTTATGTTTCAAGTTAGATTTTATTCATCTTTTATGTATTTATAGATATAAGCATGGAAATAATTCATTCCTATGAATACATCTGTGTGACGGGAAGACCTTTTTCTGTTTTATTTTTAAATTTTATTTTTTAAAATTTTGAAATTTAATTTTATTTATTTTTTTATACAGCACGTTATTATTATTTATGTATTTTATGCATATACATGTATACAGGTCAATCCCAATCTCCCAACTCATCCCACCACCACCACCCCATGGCTTCCCACACTTGGTGTCCATACGTTTGTTCTCTACCTCTGTGTCTATTTCTTCCCTGCAAACCAGTTCATCTGTACCATTTTTAGGCTCCACATATATGCATTAATATACAATATTTGTTTTCCTCTTTCTGACTTACTTCATTCTGTATGACAGTCTCTCGATCCATCGATGTCTCTACAAATGACCCAGTTTCATTCCTTTTTATGCCGAGTAATATTCCATTTTATATATGTACCACATCTTTATCCATTCATCTGTCTGTGGGCATTTAGGTTGCTTCCATTACCTGGCTATTGTAAATAGTGCTGCAACGAACATTGTGGTGAATGTGCCTTTTTGAAATACGGTTTTCTCTGGGTATATGGCCAGAAGTGGGATTGCTGGATCAGATGGTAATTCTATTTCTAGATTTTTTAAGGAAACTCCATACTGTTCTCCATAGTGACTGTATCAATTTACATTCCCACCAATAGTGGAAGAGGGCTCCTTTTGTCCACACCCTCCCCAGAATTGGTTGTTTGTAGATTTTCTGATGATGCCGATTCTAACAGGTGTGAGGTGATACCTCATTGTAGTTTTGATTTGCATTTCTCTAATAAATAGTGCTGTTGAGCAGCTTTTCATGTGCGTCTTGGCCATCTCTGTGTCTCCTTTGAAGAAACGTCTCTTTAGATCTTCTGCCCATTTTTTTTGGGTTGTTTGTTTTTTTAACATTAAGCTGCATGAGCTGTTTATATATATTGGAGATTAAACCTCTGTCCATTGATTCGTCTGCAACGATTTTTGCCCATTCTGAGGGATGCCTTTTTCCATTCCCGTGTTTTTTAACAAAAAAGGAAAGAAAGGAAAAGAAGCAGAACACTAATGTGCGTAAAATATGCCTTTTGAAATGGTCGTTTTGAAATATGGACGTCCTTTGAATTTTTTGGTCGATATGTGACCCCAGGATTTGTTTTCAGGGCAGGTGTCATTTACAGGCCTGCAATGATTTTGAATATCAACTGACCATTAGCGTTGGGATTAAAGCTGCTGTTGTGTGAAACGGCCACAAGGTGGCAGCAGTTCACCCTTACCAAATCTGGTTACTAGGGCAAGAGAGCCTCAGTGGAAGTGGTGTTCTAGATTGGAGTTTAGAATGGAATGTGCCAGGAGAAAGCCCCTCACGTTTGTCTCACTACTTCTTGTTCGTGTTTTTAATTTAATTTTTTATTTTTTATTACAGCAAGTTTGATTACAATGTTTGGCTTGTTGTAGGTGTGGAAGATGTGGTTCTTTTACACATATACAGATGACTGTTCTTCCTGGGATCCTTTTCCCATGTACGTTATGACAGAATGTTGAGTAGTCCTCTCTTGGTATTCTGTAGGTCTTTGGTGATTTTATATGTCACCTGTGTTTGTATATGTCTGTTAACCCCGATATCGTAATGAAACCAATCCTCCCACCTTTCCATTGGTGAACCATAAGTTTGTTTAATGAATCTGTGATTGCCCTTCTCCGTGGAAATATCTGCCCTGGTATCCATTTTTAGGTAACACCTATAAGTGATATGATATGATATGTGTCTTTCACTTTCTGACTTACTACAAGTCACGTGATTACTTCTAGACTCATCTACGGTGCTGCAAATGGCATTGTGTCCTTTTTTCCCTTGGCTTCTCTTCTGCCTTAGCGGGGTCCATTTTCAACAATGTGATTCCCTGAGGGTTGTGGATTAGCTGACCTGGGCAGCCTTACCCTGCCGGCCCGCCCTCCCCAGGTGTGCCTCGTTGAGGTCAATATAAACAGTGCTCCAGGCAGCAATAGCCCCTGAAGCTGTGCCTGACTCCATATTCTCTGCCCCGTCAGCAGTCTCGGGGCTGTGCTGGTGGGAGGGTGTGAGGGGCCACAGCTTTGTGGGTGGCCCGGTGTGAGTGGGGTTCTGCTGGCCTTTCTGCAGGAGTTGCCAGGCTGCCGCCTGTAAAGAAGAGGATTTGTCACCCATACCTTCCGCTGGAAATTCTCTCCGGACAGAGGTGAGGAAGGAAAAAAGCAGTGGGGGCCGGGACAGGAGGGGTATCTCAGGCAGGGCAATGGAAAGCTTCTGGAAGAGCGCCCGGGGCCAGGACCACCCTGGCTGGCCTGCAGGCACCAAGTTGGCCTGCGTGCTGTCGCTGGTGTGGCTCCACGGTCCTTCCTCTAGGCTTTCAAGCCCTTGTACATATTCAGGTGTTTTACCTGGAAAGGGTGGGAACAGTTCAGCAGCAGCTGGCCTGGGGCTCAGCTCACGTTTACTCACAGATGCCTCGGCACGGCCCCCAGCTTTGCAATGAGGACGCTCCTTGCGTGGGGGGGTTAATTGGCTGTATGGGAGATGATTCCCCACCTCTGACCAATTTCAGAATTGTTTACCACTGGAGCAAGTGCCCTGATAGGGTTTTCCTCTGTATAACTCGTGGGTTCAGGATTTTTTTTCTTTTATGTTTCAAGTTAGATTTTATTCCTCTTTTATGTATTTATAGATATAAGCATGGAAATAATTCATTCCTATAAATACATCTGTGTGACAGGAAGAACTTCTTTCTGTTTTATTTTTAAATTTTATTTTTTAAAATTTTGAAATTTAATTTTATTTATTTTTTTATACAGCACGTTATTATTAGTTATGTATTTTATGCATATGCATGTATACAGGTCAATCCCAAACTCCCAACTCATCCCACCACCACCACCCCATGGCTTCCCACACTTGGTGTCCATACGTTTGTTCTCTACCTCTGTGTCTCTATTTCTTCCCTGCAAACCAGTTCATCTGTACCATTTTTAGGCTCCACATATATGCGTTAATATACAATATTTGTTTTCCTCTTTCTGACTTACTTCATTCTGTATGACAGTCTCTCTATCCATCGATGTCTCTACAAATGACCCAGTTTCATTCCTTTTAATGGCCGAGTAATATTCCATTTTATATAGGTACCACATCTATATCCATTCATCTGTCTGTGGGCATTTAGGTTGCTTCCATTACCTGGCTATTTTAAATAGTGCTGCAACCAACATTGTGGTGAATGTGCCTTTTTGAAATACGGTTTTCTCTGGGTATATGCCCAGAAGTGGGATTGCTGGATCAGATGGTAATTGTATTTCTAATTTTTTTAAGGAAACTCCATACTGTTCTCCATAGTGACTGTATCAATTTACATTCACACCAATAGTGGAAGAGGGCTCCTTTTGTCCACACCCTCCCCAGAATTGGTTGTTTGTAGATTTTCTGATGATGCCGATTCTAACAGGTGTGAGGTGATACCTCATTGTAGTTTTGATTTGCATTTCTCTAATAATTCATGCTGTTGAGCAGCTTTTCATGTGCGTCTTGGCCATCTCTGTGTCTCCTTTGAAGAAACGTCTCTTTAGATCTTCTGCCCATTTTTTTGGGTTGTTTGTTTTTTTAACATTAAGCTGCATGAGCTGTTTATATATATTGGAGATTAAACCTCTGTCCATTGATTCGTCTGCAACGATTTTCGCCCATTCTGAGGGATGCCTTTTTCCATTCCCGTGTTTTTTAACAAAAAAGGAAAGAAAGGAAAAGAAGCAGAACACTAATGTGCGTAAAATATGCCTTTTGAAACGGTCGTTTTGAAATATGGACGTCCTTTGAATTTTTTGGTCGATATGTGACCCCAGGATTTGTTTTCAGGGCAGGTGTCATTTAGAGGCCTGCAATGATTTTGAATATCGACTGACCATTAGCGTTGGGATTAAAGCTGCTGTTGTGTGAAACGGACACAAGGTGGCAGCAGTTCACCCTTACCAAATCTGGTTACTAGGGCAAGAGAGCCTCAGTGGAAGTGGTGTTCTAGATTGGAGTTTAGAATGGAATGTGCAAGGAGAAAGCCCCTCACGTTTGTCTCACTACTTCTTGTTCGTGTTTTTAATTTAATTTTTTATTTTTTATTACAGCAAGTTTGATTACAATGTTTGGCTTGTTGTAGGTGTGGAAGATGTGGTTCTTTTACACATATACAGATGACTGTTCTTCCTGGGATCCTTTTCCCATGTACGTTATGACAGAATGTTGAGTAGTCCTCTCTTGGTATTCTGTAGGTCTTTGGTGATTATATATGTCACCTGTGTTTGTATATGTCTGTTAACCCCGATATCGTAATGAAACCAATCCTCACACCTTTCCATTGGTGAACCATAAGTTTGTTTAATGAATCTGTGATTGCCCTTCTCCATGGAAATATCTGCCCTGGTATCCATTTCTAGGTAACACCTATAAGTGATATGATAGGATATGTGTCTTTCACTTTCTGACTTACTACAAGTCACGTGATTACTTCTAGACTCATCTACGGTGCTGCAAATGGCATTGTGTCCTTTTTTCCCTTGGCTTCTCTTCTGCCTTAGCGGGGTCCATTTTCAACAATGTGATTCCCTGAGGGTTGTGGATTAGCTGACCTAGGCAGCCTTACCCTGCCGGCCCGCCCTCCCCAGGTGTGCCTCGTTGAGGTCAATATAAACAGCGCTCCAGGCAGCAATAGCCCCTGAAGCTGTGCCTGACTCCTTATTCTCTGCCCCGTCAGCAGTCTCGGGGCTGTGCTGGTGGGAGGGAGTGAGGGGCCACAGCTTTGTGGGTGGCCCGGTGTGAGTGGGGTTCTGCTGGCCTTTCTGCAGGAGTTGCCAGGCTGCCGCCTGTAAAGAAGAGGATGTGTCACCCATACCTTCCGCTGGAATTTCTCTCCGGACAGAGGTGAGGAAGGAAAAAAGCAGTGGGGGCCGGGAAAGGAGGGGTATCTCAGGCAGGGCAATGGAAAGCTTCTGGAAGAGCGCCCGGGGCCAGGACCACCCTGGCTGGCCTGCAGGCACCAAGTTGTCCTGCGTGCTGTTGCTGGTGTGGCTCCACGGTCCTTCCTCTAGGCTTCCAAGCCCTTGTACATATTCAGGTGTTTTACCTGGAAAGGGTGGGAACAGTTCAGCAGCAGCTGGCCTGGGGCTCAGCTCACGTTTACTCACAGATGCCTCGGCACTGTCCCCCAGCTTTGCAATGAGGACGCTCCTTGCGTGGGGGGTGGGTTGCTGGCTGTATGGGAGATGATTCCCCACCTCTGACCTATTTCAGAATTGTTTACCACTGGAGCAAGTGCCCTGATAGGGTTTTCCTCTGTATAACTCGTGGGTTCAGGATTTTTTTTTTCTTTTATGGTTCACGTTAGATTTTATTCCTCTTTTATGTATTTATAGATATAAGCATGGAAATAATTCATTCCTATAAATACATCTGTGTGATGGGAAGAACTTTTTTCTGTTTTATTTTTAAATTTTATTTTTTAAAATTTTGAAATTTAATTTTATTTATTTTTTTATACAGCACGTTATTATTAGTTATGTATTTTATGCATATACATGTATACAGGTCAATCCCAAACTCCCAACTCATCCCACCACCACCATCCCATGGCTTCCCACACTTGGTGTCCATACGTTTGTTCTCTACCTCTGTGTCTCTATTTCTTCCCTGCAAACCAGTTCATCTGTACCATTTTTACGCTCCACATATATGCGTTAATATACAATATTTGTTTTCCTCTTTCTGACTTACTTCATTCTGTATGACAGTCTCTCGATCCATCGATGTCTCTACAAATGACCCAGTTTCATTCCTTTTTATGGCCGAGTAATATTCCATTTTATATATGTACCACATCTTTATCCATTCATCTGTCTGTGGGCATTTAGGTTGCTTCCATTACCTGACTATTGTAAATAGTGCTGCAACGCACATTGTGGTGAATATGCCTTTTTGAATTATGGTTTTCTCTGGGTATATGGCCAGAAGTGGGATTGCTGGATCAGATGGTAATTGTATTTCTAGTTTTTTTAAGGAAACTCCATACTGTTCTCCATAGTGACTGTATCAATTTACATTCCCACCAATAGAGGAAGAGGGCTCCTTTTGTCCACACCCTCCCCAGAATTGGTTGTTTGTAGATTTCCTGATGATGCCGATTCTAACAGGTGTGAGGTGATACCTCATTGTAGTTTTGATTTGCATTTCTCTAATAATTAGTGCTGTTGAGCAGCTTTTCATGTGCGTCTTGGCCATCTCTGTGTCTCCTTTGAAGAAACGTCTCTTTAGATCTTCTGCCCATTTTTTTGGGTTGTTTGTTTTTTTAACATTAAGCTGCATGAGCTGTTTATATATATTGGAGATTAAACCTCTGTCCATTGATTCGTCTGCAACGATTTTCGCCCATTCTGAGGGATGCCTTTTTCCATTCCCGTGTTTTTTAACAAAAAAGGAAAGAAAGGAAAAGAAGCAGAACACTAATGTGCGTAAAATATGCCTTTTGAAATGGTCGTTTTGAAATATGGACGTCCTTTGAATATTTTGGTCGATATGTGACCCCAGGATTTGTTTTCAGGGCAGGTGTCATTTACAGGCCTGCAATGATTTTGAATATCAACTGACCATTAGCGTTGGGATTAAAGCTGATGTTGTGTGAAACGGCCACAAGGTGGCAGCTGTTCACCCTTACCAAATCTGGTTACTAGGGCAAGAGAGCCTCAGTGGAAGTGGTGTTCTAGATTGGAGTTTAGAATGGAATGTGCCAGGAGAAAGCCCCTCACGTTTGTCTCACTACTTCTTGTTCGTGTTTTTAATTTAATTTTTTATTTTTTATTACAGCAAGTTTGATTACAATGTTTGGCTTGTTGTAGGTGTGGAAGATGTGGTTCTTTTACTCATATACAGATGACTGTTCTTCCTGGGATCCTTTTCCCATGTACGTTATGACAGAATGTTGAGTAGTCCTCTCTTGGTATTCTGTAGGTCTTTGGTGATTATATATGTCACCTGTGTTTGTATATGTCTGTTAACCCCGATATCGTAATGAAACCAATCCTCACACCTTTCCTTTGGTGAACCATAAGTTTGTTTAATGAATCTGAGATTGCCCTTCTCCATGGAAATATCTGCCCTGGTATCCATTTTTAGGTAACACCTATAAGTGATATGATAGGATATGTGTCTTTCACTTTCTGACTTACTACAATTCACGTGATTACTTCTAGACACATCTACGGTGCTGCAAATGGCATTGTGTCCTTTTTTCCCTTGGCTTCTCTTCTGCCTTAGCGGGGTCCATTTTCAACAATGTGATTCCCTGAGGGTTGTGGATTAGCTGACCTGGGCAGCCTTACCCTGCCGGCCCGCCCTCCCCAGGTGTGCCTCGTTGAGGTCAATATAAACAGCGCTCCAGGCAGCAATAGCCCCTGAAGCTGTGCCTGACTCCATATTCTCTGCCCCGTCAACAGTCTCGGGGCTGTGCTGGTGGGAGGGAGTGAGGGGCCACAGCTTTGTGGGTGGCCCGCTGTGAGTGGTGTTCTGCTGGCCTTTCTGCAGGAGTTGCCAGGCTGCCGCCTGTAAAGAAGAGGTTGTGTCACCCATACCTTCCGCTGGAATTTCTCTCCGGACAGAGGTGAGGAAGGAAAAAAGCAGTGGGGGCCGGGACAAGATGGGTATCTCAGGCAGGGCAATGGAAAGCTTCTGGAAGAGCGCCCGGGTCCAGGACCACCCTGGCTGGCCTGCAGGCACCAAGTTGGCCTGCGTGCTGTTGCTGGTGTGCCTCCATGGTCCTTCCTCTAGGCTTTCAAGCCCTTGTACATATTCAGGTGTTTTACCTGGAAAAGGTGGGAACAGTTCAGCAGCAGCTGGCCTGGGCCTCAGCTCACGATTACTCACAGATGCCTCGGCACGGTACCCCAGCTTTGCAATGAGGTCGCTCCTTGCGTGGGGGGTGGGTTGCTGGCTATATGGGAGATGGTTCCCCACCTCTGACCAATTTCAGAATTGTTTACCACTGGAGCAAGTGCCCTGATAGGGTTTTCCTCTGTATAACTCGTGGGTTCAGGTTTTTTTTTCTTTTATGTTTCAAGTTAGATTTTATTCATCTTTTATGTATTTATAGATATAAGCATGGAAATAATTAATTCCTATGAATACATCTGTGTGACGGGAAGACCTTTTTCTGTTTTATTTTTAAATTTTATTTTTTAAAATTTTGAAATTTAATTTTATTTATTTTTTTATACAGCACGTTATTATTATTTATGTATTTTATGCATATACATGTATACAGGTCAATCCCAATCTCCCAACTCATCCCACCACCACCACCCCATGGCTTCCCACACTTGGTGTCCATACGTTTGTTCTCTACCTCTGTGTCTATTTCTTCCCTGCAAACCAGTTCATCTGTACCATTTTTAGGATCCACATATATGTGTTAATATACAATATTTGTTTTCCTCTTTCTGACTTACTTCATTCTGTATGACAGTCTCTCGATCCATCGATGTCTCTACAAATGACCCAGTTTCATTCCTTTTTATGCCGAGTAATATTCCATTTTATATATGTACCACATCTTTATCCATTCATCTGTCTGTGGGCATTTAGGTTGCTTCCATTACCTGGCTATTGTAAATAGTGCTGCAACGAACATTGTGGTGAATGTGCCTTTTTGAAATACGGTTTTCTCTGGGTATATGGCCAGAAGTGGGATTGCTGGATCAGATGGTAATTCTATTTCTAGATTTTTTAAGGAAACTCCATACTGTTCTCCATAGTGACTGTATCAATTTACATTCCCACCAATAGTGGAAGAGGGCTCCTTTTGTCCACACCCTCCCCAGAATTGGTTGTTTGTAGATTTTCTGATGATGCCGATTCTAACAGGTGTGAGGTGATACCTCATTGTAGTTTTGATTTGCATTCCTCTAATAAATAGTGCTGTTGAGCAGCTTTTCATGTGCGTCTTGGCCATCTCTGTGTCTCCTTTGAAGAAACGTCTCTTTAGATCTTCTGCCCATTTTTTTTGGGTTGTTTGTTTTTTTAACATTAAGCTGCATGAGCTGTTTATATATATTGGAGATTAAACCTCTGTCCATTGATTCGTCTGCAACGATTTTCGCCCATTCTGAGGGATGCCTTTTTCCATTCCCGTGTTTTTTAACAAAAAAGGAAAGAAAGGAAAAGAAGCAGAACACTAATGTGCGTAAAATATGCCTTTTGAAATGGTCGTTTTGAAATATGGACGTCCTTTGAATTTTTTGGTCGATATGTGACCCCAGGATTTGTTTTCAGGGCAGGTGTCATTTACAGGCCTGCAATGATTTTGAATATCAACTGACCATTAGCGTTGGGATTAAAGCTGCTGTTGTGTGAAACGGACACAAGGTGGCAGCAGTTCACCCTTACCAAATCTGGTTACTAGGGCAAGAGAGCCTCAGTGGATGTGGTGTTCTAGATTGGAGTTTAGAATGGAATGTGCCAGGAGAAAGCCCCTCACGTTTGTCTCACTACTTCTTGTTCGTGTTTTTAATTTAATTTTTTATTTTTTATTACAGCAAGTTTGATTACAATGTTTGGCTTGTTGTAGGTGTGGAAGATGTGGTTCTTTTACACATATACAGATGACTGTTCTTCCTGGGATCCTTTTCCCATGTACGTTATGACAGAATGTTGAGTAGTCCTCTCTTGGTATTCTGTAGGTCTTTGGTGATTTTATATGTCACCTGTGTTTGTATATGTCTGTTAACCCCGATATCGTAATGAAACCAATCCTCCCACCTTTCCATTGGTGAACCATAAGTTTGTTTAATGAATCTGTGATTGCCCTTCTCCGTGGAAATATCTGCCCTGGTATCCATTTTTAGGTAACACCTATAAGTGATATGATATGATATGTGTCTTTCACTTTCTGACTTACTACAAGTCACGTGATTACTTCTAGACTCATCTACGGTGCTGCAAATGGCATTGTGTCCTTTTTTCCCTTGGCTTCTCTTTTGCCTTAGCGGGGTCCATTTTCAACAATGTGATTCCCTGAGGGTTGTGGATTAGCTGACCTGGGCAGCCTTACCCTGCCGGCCCGCCCTCCCCAGGTGTGCCTCGTTGAGGTCAATATAAACAGTGCTCCAGGCAGCAATAGCCCCTGAAGCTGTGCCTGACTCCATATTCTCTGCCCCGTCAGCAGTCTCGGGGCTGTGCTGGTGGGAGGGTGTGAGGGGCCACAGCTTTGTGGGTGGCCCGGTGTGAGTGGGGTTCTGCTGGCCTTTCTGCAGGAGTTGCCAGGCTGCCGCCTGTAAAGAAGAGGATTTGTCACCCATACCTTCCGCTGGAAATTCTCTCCGGACAGAGGTGAGGAAGGAAAAAACCAGTGGGGGCCGGGACAGGAGGGGTGTCTCAGGCAGGGCAATGGAAAGCTTCTGGAAGAGCGCCCGGGGCCAGGACCACCCTGGCTGGCCTGCAGGCAACAAGTTGGCCTGCGTGCTGTCGCTGGTGTGGCTCCACGGTCCTTCCTCTAGGCTTTCAAGCCCTTGTACATATTCAGGTGTTTTACCTGGAAAGGGTGGGAACAGTTCAGCAGCAGCTGGCCTGGGGCTCAGCTCACGTTTACTCACAGATGCCTCGGCACGGTCCCCCAGCTTTGCAATGAGGACGCTCCTTGCGTGGGGGGTGGGTTGCTGGCTGTATGGGAGATGGTTCCCCACCTCTGACCAATTTCAGAATTGTTTACCACTGGAGCAAGTGCCCTGATAGGGTTTTCCACTGTATAACTCGTGGGTTCAGGTTTTTTTTTTTTATGGTTCAAGTTAGATTTTATTCCTCTTTTATGTATTTATAGATATAAGCATGGAAATAATTCATTCCTATAAATACATCTGTGTGACGGGAAGAACTTTTTTCTGTTTTATTTTTAAATTTTATTTTTTAAAATTTTGAAATTTAATTTTATTTATTTTTTTATACAACACGTTATTTTTAGTTATGTATTTTATGCATATACATGTATACAGATCAATCCCAAACTCCCAACTCATCCCACCACCACCACCCCATGGCTTCCCACACTTGGTGTCCATACGTTTGTTCTCTACCTCTGTGTCTCTATTTCTTCCCTGCCTTCCAGTTCATCTGTACCATTTTTAGGCTCCACATATATGCACTAATATACAATATTTGTTTTCCTCTTTCTGACTTACTTCATTCTGTATGACAGTCTCTCGATCCATCGATGTCTCTACAAATGACCCAGTTTCATTCCTTTTAATGGCCGAGTAATATTCCATTTTATATATGTACCACATCTTTATCCATTCATCTGTCTGTGGGCATTTAGGTTGCTTCCATTACCTGGCTATTGTAAATAGTGCTGCAACGAACTTTGTGGTGAATGTGCCTTTTTGAAATACGGTTTTCTCTGGGTATATGCCCAGAAGTGGGATTGCTGGATCAGATGGTAATTGTATTTCTAGTTTTTTTAAGGAAACTCCATACTGTTCTCCATAGTGACTGTATCAATTTACATTCCCACCAATAGTGGAAGAGGGCTCCTTTTGTCCACACCCTCCCCAGAATTGGTTGTTTGTAGATTTTCTAATGATGCCGATTCTAACAGGTGTGAGGTGAAACCTCATTGTAGTTTTGATTTGCATTTCTCTGATAATTAGTGCTGTTGAGCAGCGTTTCATGTGTGTCTTGGCCATCTCTGTGTCTCCTTTGAAGAAACGTCTCTTTAGATCTTCTGCCCATTTTTTTTGGGTTGTTTGTTTTTTTAATATTAAGCTGCATGAGCTGTTTATATATATTGGAGATTAAACCTCTGTCCATTGATTCGTCTGCAACGATTTTCGCCCATTCTGAGGGATGCCTTTTTCCATTCCCGTGTTTTTTAACAAAAAAGGAAAGAAAGGAAAAGAAGCAGAACACTAATGTGCGTAAAATATGCCTTTTGAAACGGTCGTTTTGAAATATGGACGTCCTTTGAATTTTTCGGTCGATATGTGACCCCAGGATTTGTTTTTAGGGCAGGTGTCATTTACAGGCCTGCAATGATTTTGAATATCAACTGACCATTAGCGTTGGGATTAAAGCTGCTGTTGTGTGAAACGGCCACAAGGGGGCAGCAGTTCGCCCTTACCAAATCTGGTTACTAGGGCAAGAGAGCCTCAGTGGAAGTGGTGTTCTAGATTGGAGTTTAGAATGGAATGTGCCAGGAGAAAGCCCCTCACGTTTGTCTCACTACTTCTTGTTCGTGTTTTTAATTTATTTTTTTATTTTTTCTTACAGCAAGTTTGATTACAATGTTTGGCTTGTTGTAGGTGTGGAACATGTGGTTCTTTTACACATATACAGATGTCTGTTCTTCCTGGGATCCTTTTCCCATGTACGTTATGACAGAATGTTGAGTAGTCCTCTCTTGGTATTCTGTAGGTCTTTGGTGATTATATATGTCACCTGTGTTTGTATATGTCTGTTAACCCCGATATCGTAATGAAACCAATCCTCACACCTTTCCTTTGGTGAACCATAAGTTTGTTTAATGAATCTGTGATTGCCCTTCTCCGTGGAAATATCTGCCCTGGTATCCATTTTTAGGTAACACCTATAAGTGATATGATATGATATGTGTCTTTCACTTTCTGACTTACTACAAGTCACGTGATTACTTCTAGACTCATCTACGGTGCTGCAAATGGCATTGTGTCCTTTTTTCCCTTGGCTTCTCTTCTGCCTTAGCGGGGTCCATTCTCAACAATGTGATTCCCTGAGGGTTGTGGATTAGCTGACCTGGGCAGCCTTACCCTGCCGGCCCGCCCTCCCCAGCTGTGCCTCGTTGAGGTCAATATAAACAGCGCTCCAGGCAGCAATAGCCCCTGAAGCTGTGCCTGACTCCATATTCTCTGCCCCGTCAGCAGTCTCGGGGCTGTGCTGGTGGGAGGGAGTGAGGGGCCACAGCTTTGTGGGTGGCCCGGTGTGAGTGGGGTTCTGCTGGCCTTTCTGCAGGAGTTGCCAGGCTGCCGCCTGTAAAGAAGAGGATGTGTCACCCATACCTTCCGCTGGAATTTCTCTCCGGACAGAGGTGAGGAAGGAAAAATGCAGTGGGGGCCGGGAAAGGAGGGGTATCTCAGGCAGGGCAATGGAAAGCTTCTGGAAGAGCGCCCGGGGCCAGGACCACCCTGGCTGGCCTGCAGGCACCAAGTTGGCCTGCGTGCTGTCGCTGGTGTGGCTCCACGGTCCTTCCTCTAGGCTTTCAAGCCCTTGTACATATTCAGGTGTTTTACCTGGAAAGGGTGGGAACAGTTCAGCAGCAGCTGGCCTGGGGCTCAGCTCACGTTTACTCACAGATGCCTCGGCACGGTCCCCCAGCTTTGCAATGAGGACGCTCCTTGTGTGGGGGGTGGGTTGATGGCTGTATGGGAGATGGTTCCCCACCTCTGACCAATTTCAGAATTGTTTACCACTGGAGCAAGTGCCCTGATAGGGTTTTCCTCTGTATAACTCGTGGGTTCAGGTTTTTTGTTCTTTTATGGTTCAAGTTAGATTTTATTCCTCTTTTATGTATTTATAGATATAAGCATGGAAATAATTCATTCCTATAAATACATCTGTGTGACGGGAAGAACTTTTTTCTCTTTTATTTTTAAATTTTATTTTTTTAAATTTTGAAATTTAATTTTATTTATTTTTTTTATACAGCACGTTATTATTAGTTATGTATTTTATGCATATACATGTACACAGGTCAATCCCAAACTCCCAACTCATCCCACCACCACCACCCCATGGCTTCCCACACTTGGTGTCCATACGTTTGTTCTCTACCTCTGTGTCTCTATTTCTGCCCTGCAAACCAGTTCATCTGTACCATTTTTAGGCTCCACATATATGCACTAATATACAATATTTGTTTTCCTCTTTCTGACTTACTTCATTCTGTATGACAGTCTCTCGATCCATCGATGTCTCTACAAATGACCCAGTTTCATTCCTTTTTATGGCCGAGTAATATTCCATTTTATATATGTACCACATCTTTATCCATTCATCTGTCTGTGGGCATTTAGGTTGCTTCCATTACCTGACTATTGTAAATAGTGCTGCAACGCACATTGTGGTGAATATGCCTTTTTGAATTATGGTTTTCTCTGGGTATATGGCCAGAAGTGGGATTGCTGGATCAGATGGTAATTGTATTTCTAGTTTTTTTAAGGAAACTCCATACTGTTCTCCATAGTGACTGTATCAATTTACATTCCCACCAATAGAGGAAGAGGGCTCCTTTTGTCCACACCCTCCCCAGAATTGGTTGTTTGTAGATTTTCTGATGATGCCGATTCTAACAGGTGTGAGGTGATACCTCATTGTAGTTTTGATTTGCATTTCTCTAATAATTAGTGCTGTTGAGCAGCTTTTCATGTGCGTCTTGGCCATCTCTGTGTCTCCTTTGAAGAAACGTCTCTTTAGATCTTCTGCCCATTTTTTTGGGTTGTTTGTTTTTTTAACATTAAGCTGCATGAGCTGTTTATATATATTGGAGATTAAACCTCTGTCCATTGATTCGTCTGCAACGATTTTCGCCCATTCTGAGGGATGCCTTTTTCCATTCCCGTGTTTTTTAACAAAAAAGGAAAGAAAGGAAAAGAAGCAGAACACTAATGTGCGTAAAATATGCCTTTTGAAATGGTCGTTTTGAAATATGGACGTCCTTTGAATATTTTGGTCGATATGTGACCCCAGGATTTGTTTTCAGGGCAGGTGTCATTTACAGGCCTGCAATGATTTTGAATATCAACTGACCATTAGCGTTGGGATTAAAGCTGATGTTGTGTGAAACGGCCACAAGGTGGCAGCTGTTCACCCTTACCAAATCTGGTTACTAGGGCAAGAGAGCCTCAGTGGAAGTGGTGCTCTAGATTGGAGTTTAGAATGGAATGTGCCAGGAGAAAGCCCCTCACGTTTGTCTCACTACTTCTTGTTCGTGTTTTTAATTTAATTTTTTATTTTTTATTACAGCAAGTTTGATTACAATGTTTGGCTTGTTGTAGGTGTGGAAGATGTGGTTCTTTTACACATATACAGATGACTGTTCTTCCTGGGATCCTTTTCCCATGTACGTTATGACAGAATGTTGAGTAGTCCTCTCTTGGTATTCTGTAGGTCTTTGGTGATTTTATATGTCACCTGTGTTTGTATATGTCTGTTAACCCCGATATCGTAATGAAACCAATCCTCCCACCTTTCCATTGGTGAACCATAAGTTTGTTTAATGAATCTGTGATTGCCCTTCTCCGTGGAAATATCTGCCCTGGTATCCATTTTTAGGTAACACCTATAAGTGATATGATATGATATGTGTCTTTCACTTTCTGACTTACTACAAGTCACGTGATTACTTCTAGACTCATCTACGGTGCTGCAAATGGCATTGTGTCCTTTTTTCCCTTGGCTTCTCTTCTGCCTTAGCGGGGTCCATTTTCAACAATGTGATTCCCTGAGGGTTGTGGATTAGCTGACCTGGGCAGCCTTACCCTGCCGGCCCGCCCTCCCCAGGTGTGCCTCGTTGAGGTCAATATAAACAGTGCTGCAGGCAGCAATAGCCCCTGAAGCTGTGCCTGACTCCATATTCTCTGCCCCGTCAGCAGTATCGGGGCTGTGCTGGTGGGAGGGTGTGAGGGGCCACAGCTTTGTGGGTGGCCCGGTGTGAGTGGGGTTCTGCTGGCCTTTCTGCAGGAGTTGCCAGGCTGCCGCCTGTAAAGAAGAGGATTTGTCACCCATACCTTCCACTGGAAATTCTCTCCGGACAGAGGTGAGGAAGGAAAAAAGCAGTGGGGGCCGGGACAGGAGGGGTATCTCAGGCAGGGCAATGGAAAGCTTCTGGAAGAGCGCCCGGGGCCAGGACCACCCTGGCTGGCCTGCAGGCACCAAGTTGGCCTGCGTGCTGTCGCTGGTGTGGCTCCATGGTCCTTCCTCTAGGCTTTCAAGCCCTTGTACATATTCAGGTGTTTTACCTGGAAAGGGTGGGAACAGTTCAGCAGCAGCTGGCCTGGGGCTCAGCTCACGTTTACTCACAGATGCCTCGGCACGGCCCCCAGCTTTGCAATGAGGACGCTCCTTGCGTGGGGGGGTTAATTGGCTGTATGGGAGATGATTCCCCACCTCTGACCAATTTCAGAATTGTTTACCACTGGAGCAAGTGCCCTGATAGGGTTTTCCTCTGTATAACTCGTGGGTTCAGGATTTTTTTTCTTTTATGTTTCAAGTTAGATTTTATTCCTCTTTTATGTATTTATAGATATAAGCATGGAAATAATTCATTCCTATAAATACATCTGTGTGACGGGAAGAACTTTTTTCTGTTTTATTTTTAAATTTTATTTTTTAAAATTTTGAAATTTAATTTTATTTATTTTTTTTTATACAGCACGTTATTATTAGTTATGTATTTTATGCATATGCATGTATACAGGTCAATCCCAAACTCCCAACTCATCCCACAACCACCACCCCATGGCTTCCCACACTTGGTGTCCATACGTTTGTTCTCTACCTCTGTGTCTCTATTTCTTCCCTGCAAACCAGTTCATCTGTACCATTTTTAGGCTCCACATATATGCGTTAATATACAATATTTGTTTTCCTCTTTCTGACTTACTTCATTCTGTATGACAGTCTCTCGATCCATCGATGTCTCTACAAATGACCCAGTTTCATTCCTTTTAATGGCCGAGTAATATTCCATTTTATATAGGTACCACATCTTTATCCATTCATCTGTCTGTGGGCATTTAGGTTGCTTCCATTACCTGGCTATTTTAAATAGTGCTGCAACCAACATTGTGGTGAATGTGCCTTTTTGAAATACGGTTTTCTCTGGGTATATGCCCAGAAGTGGGATTGCTGGATCAGATGGTAATTGTATTTCTAATTTTTTTAAGGAAACTCCATACTGTTCTCCATAGTGACTGTATCAATTTACATTCACACCAATAGTGGAAGAGGGCTCCTTTTGTCCACACCCTCCCCAGAATTGGTTGTTTGTAGATTTTCTGATGATGCCGATTCTAACAGGTGTGAGGTGATACCTCATTGTAGTTTTGATTTGCATTTCTCTAATAATTCATGCTGTTGAGCAGCTTTTCATGTGCGTCTTGGCCATCTCTGTGTCTCCTTTGAAGAAACGTCTCTTTAGATCTTCTGCCCATTTTTTTGGGTTGTTTGTTTTTTTAACATTAAGCTGCATGAGCTGTTTATATATATTGGAGATTAAACCTCTGTCCATTGATTCGTCTGCAACGATTTTCGCCCATTCTGAGGGATGCCTTTTTCCATTCCCGTGTTTTTTAACAAAAAAGGAAAGAAAGGAAAAGAAGCAGAACACTAATGTGCGTAAAATATGCCTTTTGAAACGGTCGTTTTGAAATATGGACGTCCTTTGAATTTTTTGGTCGATATGTGACCCCAGGATTTGTTTTCAGGGCAGGTGTCATTTAGAGGCCTGCAATGATTTTGAATATCGACTGACCATTAGCGTTGGGATTAAAGCTGCTGTTGTGTGAAACGGACACAAGGTGGCAGCAGTTCACCCTTACCAAATCTGGTTACTAGGGCAAGAGAGCCTCAGTGGAAGTGGTGTTCTAGATTGGAGTTTAGAATGGAATGTGCAAGGAGAAAGCCCCTCACGTTTGTCTCACTACTTCTTGTTCGTGTTTTTAATTTTTTATTTTTTATTACAGCAAGTTTGATTACAATGTTTGGCTTGTTGTAGGTGTGGAAGATGTGGTTCTTTTACACATATACAGATGACTGTTCTTCCTGGGATCCTTTTCCCATGTACGTTATGACAGAATGTTGAGTAGTCCTCTCTTGGTATTCTGTAGGTCTTTGGTGATTATATATGTCACCTGTGTTTGTATATGTCTGTTAACCCCGATATCGTAATGAAACCAATCCTCACACCTTTCCATTGGTGAACCATAAGTTTGTTTAATGAATCTGTGATTGCCCTTCTCCATGGAAATATCTGCCCTGGTATCCATTTCTAGGTAACACCTATAAGTGATATGATAGGATATGTGTCTTTCACTTTCTGACTTACTACAAGTCACGTGATTACTTCTAGACTCATCTACGGTGCTGCAAATGGCATTGTGTCCTTTTTTCCCTTGGCTTCTCTTCTGCCTTAGCGGGGTCCATTTTCAACAATGTGATTCCCTGAGGGTTGTGGATTAGCTGACCTGGGCAGCCTTACCCTGCCGGCCCGCCCTCCCCAGGTGTGCCTCGTTGAGGTCAATATAAACAGCGCTCCAGGCAGCAATAGCCCCTGAAGCTGTGCCTGACTCCTTATTCTCTGCCCCGTCAGCAGTCTCGGGGCTGTGCTGGTGGGAGGGAGTGAGGGGCCACAGCTTTGTGGGTGGCCCGGTGTGAGTGGGGTTCTGCTGGCCTTTCTGCAGGAGTTGCCAGGCTGCCGCCTGTAAAGAAGAGGATGTGTCACCCATACCTTCCGCTGGAATTTCTCTCCGGACAGAGGTGAGGAAGGAAAAAAGCAGTGGGGGCCGGGAAAGGAGGGGTATCTCAGGCAGGGCAATGGAAAGCTTCTGGAAGAGCGCCCGGGGCCAGGACCACCCTGGCTGGCCTGCAGGCACCAAGTTGTCCTGCGTGCTGTTGCTGGTGTGGCTCCACGGTCCTTCCTCTAGGCTTCCAAGCCCTTGTACATATTCAGGTGTTTTACCTGGAAAGGGTGGGAACAGTTCAGCAGCAGCTGGCCTGGGGCTCAGCTCACGTTTACTCACAGATGCCTCGGCACTGTCCCCCAGCTTTGCAATGAGGACGCTCCTTGCGTGGGGGGTGGGTTGCTGGCTGTATGGGAGATGATTCCCCACCTCTGACCTATTTCAGAATTGTTTACCACTGGAGCAAGTGCCCTGATAGGGTTTTCCTCTGTATAACTCGTGGGTTCAGGATTTTTTTTTTCTTTTATGGTTCACGTTAGATTTTATTCCTCTTTTATGTATTTATAGATATAAGCATGGAAATAATTCATTCCTATAAATACATCTGTGTGACGGGAAGAACTTTTTTCTGTTTTATTTTTAAATTTTATTTTTTAAAATTTTGAAATTTAATTTTATTTATTTTTTTATACAGCACGTTATTATTAGTTATGTATTTTATGCATATACATGTATACAGGTCAATCCCAAACTCCCAACTCATCCCACCACCACCACCCCATGGCTTCCCACACTTGGTGTCCATACGTTTGTTCTCTACCTCTGTGTCTCTATTTCTTCCCTGCAAACCAGTTCATCTGTACCATTTTTACGCTCCACATATATGCGTTAATATACAATATTTGTTTTCCTCTTTCTGACTTACTTCATTCTGTATGACAGTCTCTCGATCCATCGATGTCTCTACAAATGACCCAGTTTCATTCCTTTTTATGGCCGAGTAATATTCCATTTTATATATGTACCACATCTTTATCCATTCATCTGTCTGTGGGCATTTAGGTTGCTTCCATTACCTGACTATTGTAAATAGTGCTGCAACGCACATTGTGGTGAATATGCCTTTTTGAATTATGGTTTTCTCTGGGTATATGGCCAGAAGTGGGATTGCTGGATCAGATGGTAATTGTATTTCTAGTTTTTTTAAGGAAACTCCATACTGTTCTCCATAGTGACTGTATCAATTTACATTCCCACCAATAGAGGAAGAGGGCTCCTTTTGTCCACACCCTCCCCAGAATTGGTTGTTTGTAGATTTTCTGATGATGCCGATTCTAACAGGTGTGAGGTGATACCTCATTGTAGTTTTGATTTGCATTTCTCTAATAATTAGTGCTGTTGAGCAGCTTTTCATGTGCGTCTTGGCCATCTCTGTGTCTCCTTTGAAGAAACGTCTCTTTAGATCTTCTGCCCATTTTTTTGGGTTGTTTGTTTTTTTAACATTAAGCTGCATGAGCTGTTTATATATATTGGAGATTAAACCTCTGTCCATTGATTCGTCTGCAACGATTTTCGCCCATTCTGAGGGATGCCTTTTTCCATTCCCGTGTTTTTTAACAAAAAAGGAAAGAAAGGAAAAGAAGCAGAACACTAATGTGCGTAAAATATGCCTTTTGAAATGGTCGTTTTGAAATATGGACGTCCTTTGAATATTTTGGTCGATATGTGACCCCAGGATTTGTTTTCAGGGCAGGTGTCATTTACAGGCCTGCAATGATTTTGAATATCAACTGACCATTAGCGTTGGGATTAAAGCTGATGTTGTGTGAAACGGCCACAAGGTGGCAGCTGTTCACCCTTACCAAATCTGGTTACTAGGGCAAGAGAGCCTCAGTGGAAGTGGTGCTCTAGATTGGAGTTTAGAATGGAATGTGCCAGGAGAAAGCCCCTCACGTTTGTCTCACTACTTCTTGTTCGTGTTTTTAATTTAATTTTTTATTTTTTATTACAGCAAGTTTGATTACAATGTTTGGCTTGTTGTAGGTGTGGAAGATGTGGTTCTTTTACTCATATACAGATGACTGTTTTCCTGGGATCCTTTTCCCATGTACGTTATGACAGAATGTTGAGTAGTCCTCTCTTGGTATTCTGTAGGTCTTTGGTGATTATATATGTCACCTGTGTTTGTATATGTCTGTTAACCCCGATATCGTAATGAAACCAATCCTCACACCTTTCCATTGGTGAACCATAAGTTTGTTTAATGAATCTGAGATTGCCCTTCTCCATGGAAATATCTGCCCTGGTATCCATTTTTAGGTAACACCTATAAGTGATATGATAGGATATGTGTCTTTCACTTTCTGACTTACTACAATTCACGTGATTACTTCTAGACACATCTACGGTGCTGCAAATGGCATTGTGTCCTTTTTTCCCTTGGCTTCTCTTCTGCCTTAGCGGGGTCCATTTTCAACAATGTGATTCCCTGAGGGTTGTGGATTAGCTGACCTGGGCAGCCTTACCCTGCCGGCCCGCCCTCCCCAGGTGTGCCTCGTTGAGGTCAATATAAACAGCGCTCCAGGCAGCAATAGCCCCTGAAGCTGTGCCTGACTCCATATTCTCTGCCCCGTCAACAGTCTCGGGGCTGTGCTGGTGGGAGGGAGTGAGGGGCCACAGCTTTGTGGGTGGCCCGCTGTGAGTGGTGTTCTGCTGGCCTTTCTGCAGGAGTTGCCAGGCTGCCGCCTGTAAAGAAGAGGTTGTGTCACCCATACCTTCCACTGGAATTTCTCTCCGGACAGAGGTGAGGAAGGAAAAAAGCAGTGGGGGCCGGGACAAGATGGGTATCTCAGGCAGGGCAATGGAAAGCTTCTGGAAGAGCGCCCGGGTCCAGGACCACCCTGGCTGTCCTGCAGGCACCAAGTTGGCCTGCGTGCTGTTGCTGGTGTGCCTCCATGGTCCTTCCTCTAGGCTTTCAAGCCCTTGTACATATTCAGGTGTTTTACCTGGAAAAGGTGGGAACAGTTCAGCAGCAGCTGGCCTGGGCCTCAGCTCACGATTACTCACAGATGCCTCGGCACGGTACCCCAGCTTTGCAATGAGGACGCTCCTTGCGTGGGGGGTGGGTTGCTGGCTATATGGGAGATGGTTCCCCACCTCTGACCAATTTCAGAATTGTTTACCACTGGAGCAAGTGCCCTGATAGGGTTTTCCTCTGTATAACTCGTGGGTTCAGGTTTTTTTTTCTTTTATGTTTCAAGTTAGATTTTATTCATCTTTTATGTATTTATAGATATAAGCATGGAAATAATTCATTCCTATGAATACATCTGTGTGACGGGAAGACCTTTTTCTGTTTTATTTTTAAATTTTATTTTTTAAAATTTTGAAATTTAATTTTATTTATTTTTTTATACAGCACGTTATTATTATTTATGTATTTTATGCATATACATGTATACAGGTCAATCCCAATCTCCCAACTCATCCCACCACCACCACCCCATGGCTTCCCACACTTGGTGTCCATACGTTTGTTCTCTACCTCTGTGTCTATTTCTTCCCTGCAAACCAGTTCATCTGTACCATTTTTAGGCTCCACATATATGCGTTAATATACAATATTTGTTTTCCTCTTTCTGACTTACTTCATTCTGTATGACAGTCTCTCGATCCATCGATGTCTCTACAAATGACCCAGTTTCATTCCTTTTTATGCCGAGTAATATTCCATTTTATATATGTACCACATCTTTATCCATTCATCTGTCTGTGGGCATTTAGGTTGCTTCCATTACCTGGCTATTGTAAATAGTGCTGCAACGAACATTGTGGTGAATGTGCCTTTTTGAAATACGGTTTTCTCTGGGTATATGGCCAGAAGTGGGATTGCTGGATCAGATGGTAATTCTATTTCTAGATTTTTTAAGGAAACTCCATACTGTTCTCCATAGTGACTGTATCAATTTACATTCCCACCAATAGTGGAAGAGGGCTCCTTTTGTCCACACCCTCCCCAGAATTGGTTGTTTGTAGATTTTCTGATGATGCCGATTCTAACAGGTGTGAGGTGATACCTCATTGTAGTTTTGATTTGCATTTCTCTAATAATTCATGCTGTTGAGCAGCTTTTCATGTGCGTCTTGGCCATCTCTGTGTCTCCTTTGAAGAAACGTCTCTTTAGATCTTCTGCCCATTTTTTTGGGTTGTTTGTTTTTTTAACATTAAGCTGCATGAGCTGTTTATATATATTGGAGATTAAACCTCTGTCCATTGATTCGTCTGCAACGATTTTCGCCCATTCTGAGGGATGCCTTTTTCCATTCCCGTGTTTTTTAACAAAAAAGGAAAGAAAGGAAAAGAAGCAGAACACTAATGTGCGTAAAATATGCCTTTTGAAACGGTCGTTTTGAAATATGGACGTCCTTTGAATTTTTTGGTCGATATGTGACCCCAGGATTTGTTTTCAGGGCAGGTGTCATTTAGAGGCCTGCAATGATTTTGAATATCGACTGACCATTAGCGTTGGGATTAAAGCTGCTGTTGTGTGAAACGGACACAAGGTGGCAGCAGTTCACCCTTACCAAATCTGGTTACTAGGGCAAGAGAGCCTCAGTGGAAGTGGTGTTCTAGATTGGAGTTTAGAATGGAATGTGCAAGGAGAAAGCCCCTCACGTTTGTCTCACTACTTCTTGTTCGTGTTTTTAATTTAATTTTTTATTTTTTATTACAGCAAGTTTGATTACAATGTTTGGCTTGTTGTAGGTGTGGAAGATGTGGTTCTTTTACACATATACAGATGACTGTTCTTCCTGGGATCCTTTTCCCATGTACGTTATGACAGAATGTTGAGTAGTCCTCTCTTGGTATTCTGTAGGTCTTTGGTGATTATATATGTCACCTGTGTTTGTATATGTCTGTTAACCCCGATATCGTAATGAAACCAATCCTCACACCTTTCCATTGGTGAACCATAAGTTTGTTTAATGAATCTGTGATTGCCCTTCTCCATGGAAATATCTGCCCTGGTATCCATTTCTAGGTAACACCTATAAGTGATATGATAGGATATGTGTCTTTCACTTTCTGACTTACTACAAGTCACGTGATTACTTCTAGACTCATCTACGGTGCTGCAAATGGCATTGTGTCCTTTTTTCCCTTGGCTTCTCTTCTGCCTTAGCGGGGTCCATTTTCAACAATGTGATTCCCTGAGGGTTGTGGATTAGCTGACCTAGGCAGCCTTACCCTGCCGGCCCGCCCTCCCCAGGTGTGCCTCGTTGAGGTCAATATAAACAGCGCTCCAGGCAGCAATAGCCCCTGAAGCTGTGCCTGACTCCTTATTCTCTGCCCCGTCAGCAGTCTCGGGGCTGTGCTGGTGGGAGGGAGTGAGGGGCCACAGCTTTGTGGGTGGCCCGGTGTGAGTGGGGTTCTGCTGGCCTTTCTGCAGGAGTTGCCAGGCTGCCGCCTGTAAAGAAGAGGATGTGTCACCCATACCTTCCGCTGGAATTTCTCTCCGGACAGAGGTGAGGAAGGAAAAAAGCAGTGGGGGCCGGGAAAGGAGGGGTATCTCAGGCAGGGCAATGGAAAGCTTCTGGAAGAGCGCCCGGGGCCAGGACCACCCTGGCTGGCCTGCAGGCACCAAGTTGTCCTGCGTGCTGTTGCTGGTGTGGCTCCACGGTCCTTCCTCTAGGCTTCCAAGCCCTTGTACATATTCAGGTGTTTTACCTGGAAAGGGTGGGAACAGTTCAGCAGCAGCTGGCCTGGGGCTCAGCTCACGTTTACTCACAGATGCCTCGGCACTGTCCCCCAGCTTTGCAATGAGGACGCTCCTTGCGTGGGGGGTGGGTTGCTGGCTGTATGGGAGATGATTCCCCACCTCTGACCTATTTCAGAATTGTTTACCACTGGAGCAAGTGCCCTGATAGGGTTTTCCTCTGTATAACTCGTGGGTTCAGGATTTTTTTTTTCTTTTATGGTTCACGTTAGATTTTATTCCTCTTTTATGTATTTATAGATATAAGCATGGAAATAATTCATTCCTATAAATACATCTGTGTGACGGGAAGAACTTTTTTCTGTTTTATTTTTAAATTTTATTTTTTAAAATTTTGAAATTTAATTTTATTTATTTTTTTATACAGCACGTTATTATTAGTTATGTATTTTATGCATATACATGTATACAGGTCAATCCCAAACTCCCAACTCATCCCACCACCACCACCCCATGGCTTCCCACACTTGGTGTCCATACGTTTGTTCTCTACCTCTGTGTCTCTATTTCTTCCCTGCAAACCAGTTCATCTGTACCATTTTTACGCTCCACATATATGCGTTAATATACAATATTTGTTTTCCTCTTTCTGACTTACTTCATTCTGTATGACAGTCTCTCGATCCATCGATGTCTCTACAAATGACCCAGTTTCATTCCTTTTTATGGCCGAGTAATATTCCATTTTATATATGTACCACATCTTTATCCATTCATCTGTCTGTGGGCATTTAGGTTGCTTCCATTACCTGACTATTGTAAATAGTGCTGCAACGCACATTGTGGTGAATATGCCTTTTTGAATTATGGTTTTCTCTGGGTATATGGCCAGAAGTGGGATTGCTGGATCAGAGGGTAATTGTATTTCTAGTTTTTTTAAGGAAACTCCATACTGTTCTCCATAGTGACTGTATCAATTTACATTCCCACCAATAGAGGAAGAGGGCTCCTTTTGTCCACACCCTCCCCAGAATTGGTTGTTTGTAGATTTTCTGATGATGCCGATTCTAACAGGTGTGAGGTGATACCTCATTGTAGTTTTGATTTGCATTTCTCTAATAATTAGTGCTGTTGAGCAGCTTTTCATGTGCGTCTTGGCCATCTCTGTGTCTCCTTTGAAGAAACGTCTCTTTAGATCTTCTGCCCATTTTTTTGGGTTGTTTGTTTTTTTAACATTAAGCTGCATGAGCTGTTTATATATATTGGAGATTAAACCTCTGTCCATTGATTCGTCTGCAACGATTTTCGCCCATTCTGAGGGATGCCTTTTTCCATTCCCGTGTTTTTTAACAAAAAAGGAAAGAAAGGAAAAGAAGCAGAACACTAATGTGCGTAAAATATGCCTTTTGAAATGGTCGTTTTGAAATATGGACGTCCTTTGAATATTTTGGTCGATATGTGACCCCAGGATTTGTTTTCAGGGCAGGTGTCATTTACAGGCCTGCAATGATTTTGAATATCAACTGACCATTAGCGTTGGGATTAAAGCTGATGTTGTGTGAAACGGCCACAAGGTGGCAGCTGTTCACCCTTACCAAATCTGGTTACTAGGGCAAGAGAGCCTCAGTGGAAGTGGTGTTCTAGATTGGAGTTTAGAATGGAATGTGCCAGGAGAAAGCCCCTCACGTTTGTCTCACTACTTCTTGTTCGTGTTTTTAATTTAATTTTTTATTTTTTATTACAGCAAGTTTGATTACAATGTTTGGCTTGTTGTAGGTGTGGAAGATGTGGTTCTTTTACTCATATACAGATGACTGTTCTTCCTGGGATCCTTTTCCCATGTACGTTATGACAGAATGTTGAGTAGTCCTCTCTTGGTATTCTGTAGGTCTTTGGTGATTATATATGTCACCTGTGTTTGTATATGTCTGTTAACCCCGATATCGTAATGAAACCAATCCTCACACCTTTCCTTTGGTGAACCATAAGTTTGTTTAATGAATCTGAGATTGCCCTTCTCCATGGAAATATCTGCCCTGGTATCCATTTTTAGGTAACACCTATAAGTGATATGATAGGATATGTGTCTTTCACTTTCTGACTTACTACAATTCACGTGATTACTTCTAGACACATCTACGGTGCTGCAAATGGCATTGTGTCCTTTTTTCCCTTGGCTTCTCTTCTGCCTTAGCGGGGTCCATTTTCAACAATGTGATTCCCTGAGGGTTGTGGATTAGCTGACCTGGGCAGCCTTACCCTGCCGGCCCGCCCTCCCCAGGTGTGCCTCGTTGAGGTCAATATAAACAGCGCTCCAGGCAGCAATAGCCCCTGAAGCTGTGCCTGACTCCATATTCTCTGCCCCGTCAACAGTCTCGGGGCTGTGCTGGTGGGAGGGAGTGAGGGGCCACAGCTTTGTGGGTGGCCCGCTGTGAGTGGTGTTCTGCTGGCCTTTCTGCAGGAGTTGCCAGGCTGCCGCCTGTAAAGAAGAGGTTGTGTCACCCATACCTTCCGCTGGAATTTCTCTCCGGACAGAGGTGAGGAAGGAAAAAAGCAGTGGGGGCCGGGACAAGATGGGTATCTCAGGCAGGGCAATGGAAAGCTTCTGGAAGAGCGCCCGGGTCCAGGACCACCCTGGCTGGCCTGCAGGCACCAAGTTGGCCTGCGTGCTGTTGCTGGTGTGCCTCCATGGTCCTTCCTCTAGGCTTTCAAGCCCTTGTACATATTCAGGTGTTTTACCTGGAAAAGGTGGGAACAGTTCAGCAGCAGCTGGCCTGGGCCTCAGCTCACGATTACTCACAGATGCCTCGGCACGGTACCCCAGCTTTGCAATGAGGTCGCTCCTTGCGTGGGGGGTGGGTTGCTGGCTATATGGGAGATGGTTCCCCACCTCTGACCAATTTCAGAATTGTTTACCACTGGAGCAAGTGCCCTGATAGGGTTTTCCTCTGTATAACTCGTGGGTTCAGGTTTTTTTTTCTTTTATGTTTCAAGTTAGATTTTATTCATCTTTTATGTATTTATAGATATAAGCATGGAAATAATTAATTCCTATGAATACATCTGTGTGACGGGAAGACCTTTTTCTGTTTTATTTTTAAATTTTATTTTTTAAAATTTTGAAATTTAATTTTATTTATTTTTTTATACAGCACGTTATTATTATTTATGTATTTTATGCATATACATGTATACAGGTCAATCCCAATCTCCCAACTCATCCCACCACCACCACCCCATGGCTTCCCACACTTGGTGTCCATACGTTTGTTCTCTACCTCTGTGTCTATTTCTTCCCTGCAAACCAGTTCATCTGTACCATTTTTAGGATCCACATATATGTGTTAATATACAATATTTGTTTTCCTCTTTCTGACTTACTTCATTCTGTATGACAGTCTCTCGATCCATCGATGTCTCTACAAATGACCCAGTTTCATTCCTTTTTATGCCGAGTAATATTCCATTTTATATATGTACCACATCTTTATCCATTCATCTGTCTGTGGGCATTTAGGTTGCTTCCATTACCTGGCTATTGTAAATAGTGCTGCAACGAACATTGTGGTGAATGTGCCTTTTTGAAATACGGTTTTCTCTGGGTATATGCCCAGAAGTGGGATTGCTGGATCAGATGGTAATTCTATTTCTAGTTTTTTTAAGGAAACTCCATACTGTTCTCCATAGTGACTGTATCAATTTACATTCCCACCAATAGTGGAAGAGGGCTCCTTTTGTCCACACCCTCCCCAGAATTGGTTGTTTGTAGATTTTCTAATGATGCCGATTCTAACAGGTGTGAGGTGAAACCTCATTGTAGTTTTGATTTGCATTTCTCTGATAATTAGTGCTGTTGAGCAGCGTTTCATGTGTGTCTTGGCCATCTCTGTGTCTCCTTTGAAGAAACGTCTCTTTAGATCTTCTGCCCATTTTTTTTGGGTTGTTTGTTTTTTTAATATTAAGCTGCATGAGCTGTTTATATATATTGGAGATTAAACCTCTGTCCATTGATTCGTCTGCAACGATTTTCGCCCATTCTGAGGGATGCCTTTTTCCATTCCCGTGTTTTTTAACAAAAAAGGAAAGAAAGGAAAAGAAGCAGAACACTAATGTGCGTAAAATATGCCTTTTGAAACGGTCGTTTTGAAATATGGACGTCCTTTGAATTTTTCGGTCGATATGTGACCCCAGGATTTGTTTTTAGGGCAGGTGTCATTTACAGGCCTGCAATGATTTTGAATATCAACTGACCATTAGCGTTGGGATTAAAGCTGCTGTTGTGTGAAACGGCCACAAGGGGGCAGCAGTTCGCCCTTACCAAATCTGGTTACTAGGGCAAGAGAGCCTCAGTGGAAGTGGTGTTCTAGATTGGAGTTTAGAATGGAATGTGCCAGGAGAAAGCCCCTCACGTTTGTCTCACTACTTCTTGTTCGTGTTTTTAATTTATTTTTTTATTTTTTCTTACAGCAAGTTTGATTACAATGTTTGGCTTGTTGTAGGTGTGGAACATGTGGTTCTTTTACACATATACAGATGTCTGTTCTTCCTGGGATCCTTTTCCCATGTACGTTATGACAGAATGTTGAGTAGTCCTCTCTTGGTATTCTGTAGGTCTTTGGTGATTATATATGTCACCTGTGTTTGTATATGTCTGTTAACCCCGATATCGTAATGAAACCAATCCTCACACCTTTCCTTTGGTGAACCATAAGTTTGTTTAATGAATCTGTGATTGCCCTTCTCCGTGGAAATATCTGCCCTGGTATCCATTTTTAGGTAACACCTATAAGTGATATGATATGATATGTGTCTTTCACTTTCTGACTTACTACAAGTCACGTGATTACTTCTAGACTCATCTACGGTGCTGCAAATGGCATTGTGTCCTTTTTTCCCTTGGCTTCTCTTCTGCCTTAGCGGGGTCCATTCTCAACAATGTGATTCCCTGAGGGTTGTGGATTAGCTGACCTGGGCAGCCTTACCCTGCCGGCCCGCCCTCCCCAGCTGTGCCTCGTTGAGGTCAATATAAACAGCGCTCCAGGCAGCAATAGCCCCTGAAGCTGTGCCTGACTCCATATTCTCTGCCCCGTCAGCAGTCTCGGGGCTGTGCTGGTGGGAGGGAGTGAGGGGCCACAGCTTTGTGGGTGGCCCGGTGTGAGTGGGGTTCTGCTGGCCTTTCTGCAGGAGTTGCCAGGCTGCCGCCTGTAAAGAAGAGGATGTGTCACCCATACCTTCCGCTGGAATTTCTCTCCGGACAGAGGTGAGGAAGGAAAAATGCAGTGGGGGCCGGGAAAGGAGGGGTATCTCAGGCAGGGCAATGGAAAGCTTCTGGAAGAGCGCCCGGGGCCAGGACCACCCTGGCTGGCCTGCAGGCACCAAGTTGGCCTGCGTGCTGTCGCTGGTGTGGCTCCACGGTCCTTCCTCTAGGCTTTCAAGCCCTTGTACATATTCAGGTGTTTTACCTGGAAAGGGTGGGAACAGTTCAGCAGCAGCTGGCCTGGGGCTCAGCTCACGTTTACTCACAGATGCCTCGGCACGGTCCCCCAGCTTTGCAATGAGGACGCTCCTTGTGTGGGGGGTGGGTTGATGGCTGTATGGGAGATGGTTCCCCACCTCTGACCAATTTCAGAATTGTTTACCACTGGAGCAAGTGCCCTGATAGGGTTTTCCTCTGTATAACTCGTGGGTTCAGGTTTTTTTTTCTTTTATGGTTCAAGTTAGATTTTATTCCTCTTTTATGTATTTATAGATATAAGCATGGAAATAATTCATTCCTATAAATACATCTGTGTGACGGGAAGAACTTTTTTCTCTTTTATTTTTAAATTTTATTTTTTTAAATTTTGAAATTTAATTTTATTTATTTTTTTTATACAGCACGTTATTATTAGTTATGTATTTTATGCATATACATGTACACAGGTCAATCCCAAACTCCCAACTCATCCCACCACCACCACCCCATGGCTTCCCACACTTGGTGTCCATACGTTTGTTCTCTACCTCTGTGTCTCTATTTCTGCCCTGCAAACCAGTTCATCTGTACCATTTTTAGGCTCCACATATATGCACTAATATACAATATTTGTTTTCCTCTTTCTGACTTACTTCATTCTGTATGACAGTCTCTCGATCCATCGATGTCTCTACAAATGACCCAGTTTCATTCCTTTTTATGGCCGAGTAATATTCCATTTCATATATGTACCACATCTTTATCCATTCATCTGTCTGTGGGCATTTAGGTTGCTTCCATTACCTGGCTATTGTAAATAGTGCTGCAACGAACTTTGTGGTGAATGTGCCTTTTTGAAATACGGTTTTCTCTGGGTATATGCCCAGAAGTGGGATTTCTGGATCAGATGGTAATTCTATTTCTAGTTTTTTTAAGGAAACTCCATACTGTTCTCCATAGTGACTGTATCAATTTACATTCCCACCAATAGTGGAAGAGGGCTCCTTTTGTCCACACCCTCCCCAGAATTGGTTGTTTGTAGATTTTCTAATGATGCCGATTCTAACAGGTGTGAGGTGAAACCTCATTGTAGTTTTGATTTGCATTTCTCTGATAATTAGTGCTGTTGAGCAGCGTTTCATGTGTGTCTTGGCCATCTCTGTGTCTCCTTTGAAGAAACGTCTCTTTAGATCTTCTGCCCATTTTTTTGGGTTGTTTGTTTTTTTAATATTAAGCTGCATGAGCTGTTTATATATATTGGAGATTAAACCTCTGTCCATTGATTCGTCTGCAACGATTTTCGCCCATTCTGAGGGATGCCTTTTTCCATTCCCGTGTTTTTTAACAAAAAAGGAAAGAAAGGAAAAGAAGCAGAACACTAATGTGCGTAAAATATGCCTTTTGAAACGGTCGTTTTGAAATATGGACGTCCTTTGAATTTTTCGGTCGATATGTGACCCCAGGATTTGTTTTTAGGGCAGGTGTCATTTACAGGCCTGCAATGATTTTGAATATCAACTGACCATTAGCGTTGGGATTAAAGCTGCTGTTGTGTGAAACGGCCACAAGGGGGCAGCAGTTCACCCTTACCAAATCTGGTTACTAGGGCAAGAGAGCCTCAGTGGAAGTGGTGTTCTAGATTGGAGTTTAGAATGGAATGTGCCAGGAGAAAGCCCCTCACGTTTGTCTCACTACTTCTTGTTCGTGTTTTTAATTTATTTTTTTATTTTTTCTTACAGCAAGTTTGATTACAATGTTTGGCTTGTTGTAGGTGTGGAACATGTGGTTCTTTTACACATATACACATGTCTGTTCTTCCTGGGATCCTTTTCCCATGTACGTTATGACAGAATGTTGAGTAGTCCTCTCTTGGTATTCTGTAGGTGTTTGGTGATTATATATGTCACCTGTGTTTGTATATGTCTGTTAACCCCGATATCGTAATGAAACCAATCCTCACACCTTTCCATTGGTGAACCATAAGTTTGTTTAATGAATCTGTGATTGCCCTTCTCCGTGGAAATATCTGCCCTGGTATCCATTTTTAGGTAACACCTATAAGTGATATGATAGGATATGTGTCTTTCACTTTCTGACTTACTACAAGTCACGTGATTACTTCTAGACTCATCTACGGTGCTGCAAATGGCATTGTGTCCTTTTTTCCCTTGGCTTCTCTTCTGCCTTAGCGGGGTCCATTCTCAACAATGTGATTCCCTGAGGGTTGTGGATTAGCTGACCTGGGCAGCCTTACCCTGCCGGCCCGCCCTCCACAGGTGTGCCTCGTTGAGGTCAATATAAATAGCGCTCCAGGCAGCAATAGCCCCTGAAGCTGTGCCTGACTCCATATTCTCTGCCCCGTCAGCAGTCTCGGGGCTGTGCTGGTGGGAGGGAGTGAGGGGCCACAGCTTTGTGGGTGGCCCGGTGTGAGTGGGGTTCTGCTGGCCTTTCTGCAGGAGTTGCCAGGCTGCCGCCTGTAAAGAAGAGGATGTGTCACCCATACCTTCCGCTGGAATTTCTCTCCGGACAGAGGTGAGGAAGGAAAAAAGCAGTGGGGGCTGGGACAGGAGGGGTATCTCAGGCAGGGCAATGGAAAGCTTCTGGAAGAGCGCCCGGGGCCAGGACCACCCTGGCTGGCCTGCAGGCACCAAGTTGGCCTGCGTGCTGTCGCTGGTGTGGCTCCACGGTCCTTCCTCTAGGCTTTCAAGCCCTTGTACATATTCAGGTGTTTTACCTGGAAAGGTTGGGAACAGTTCAGCAGCAGCTGGCCTGGGGCTCAGCTCACGTTTACTCACAGATGCCTCGGCACGGTCCCCCAGCTTTGCAATGAGGACGCTCCTTGTGTGGGGGGTGGGTTGATGGCTGTATGGGAGATGGTTCCCCACCTCTGACCAATTTCAGAATTGTTTACCACTGGAGCAAGTGCCCTGATAGGGTTTTCCTCTGTATAACTCGTGGGTTCAGGTTTTTTTTTCTTTTATGGTTCAAGTTAGATTTTATTCCTCTTTTATGTATTTATAGATATAAGCATGGAAATAATTCATTCCTATAAATACATCTGTGTGACGGGAAGAACTTTTTTCTGTTTTATTTTTAAATTTTATTTTTTAAAATTTTGAAATTTAATTTTATTTATTTTTTTATACAGCACGTTATTATTAGTTATGTATTTTATGCATATACATGTACACAGGTCAATCCCAAACTCCCAACTCATCCCACCACCACCACCCCATGGCTTCCCACACTTGGTGTCCATACGTTTGTTCTCTACCTCTGTGTCTCTATTTCTTCCCTGCAAACCAGTTCATCTGTACCATTTTTAGGCTCCACATATATGCATTAATATACAATATTTGTTTTCCTCTTTCTGACTTACTTCATTCTGTATGACAGTCTCTCGATCCATCGATGTCTCTACAAATGACCCAGTTTCATTCCTTTTTATGGCCGAGTAATATTCCATTTCATATATGTACCACATCTTTATCCATTCATCTGTCTGTGGGCATTTAGGTTGCTTCCATTACCTGGCTATTGTAAATAGTGCTGCAATGAACATTGTGGTGAATGTGCCTTTTTGATTTACCGTTTTCTCTGGGTATATGCCCAGAAGTGGGATTGCTGGATCAGATGGTAATTCTATTTCTAGTTTTTTTTAAGGAAACTCCATACTGTTCTCCATAGTGACTGTATCAATTTACATTCCCACCAATAGTGGAAGAGGGCTCCTTTTGTCCACACCCTCCCCAGAATTGGTTGTTTGTAGATTTTCTGATGATGCCGATTCTAACAGGTGTGAGGTGAAACCTCATTGTAGTTTTGATTTGCATTTCTCTGATAATTAGTGCTGTTGAGCAGCTTTTCATGTGCGTCTTGGCCATCTCTGTGTCTCCTTTGAAGAAACGTCTTTTTAGATCTTCTGCCCATTTTTTTTGGGTTGTTTGTTTTTTTAATATTAAGCTGCATGAGCTGTTTATATATATTGGAGATTAAACCTCTGTCCATTGATTCGTCTGCAACGATTTTCGCCCATTCTGAGGGAGGCCTTTTTCCATTCCCGTGTTTTTTAACAAAAAAGGAAAGAAAGGAAAAGAAGCAGAACACTAATGTGCGTAAAATATGCCTTTTGAAACGGTCGTTTTGAAATATGGACGTCCTTTGAATTTTTCGGTCGATATGTGACCCCAGGATTTGTTTTTAGGGCAGGTGTCATTTACAGGCCTGCAATGATTTTGAATATCAACTGACCATTAGCATTGGGATTAAAGCTGCTGTTGTGTGAAACGGCCACAAGGGGGCAGCAGTTCACCCTTACCAAATCTGGTTACTAGGGCAAGAGAGCCTCAGTGGAAGTGGTGTTCTAGATTGGAGTTTAGAATGGAATGTGCCAGGAAAAACCCCCTCACGTATGTCTCACTACTTCTTGTTCGTGTTTTTAATTTATTTTTTTATTTTTTCTTACAGTAAGTTTGATTATAATGTTTGGCTTGTTGTAGGTGTGGAAGATGTGGTTCTTTTACACATATACAGATGTCTGTTCTTCCTGGGATCCTTTTCCCATGTACGTTATGACAGAATGTTGAGTAGTCCTCTCGGTATTCTGTAGGTCTTTGGTGATTATATATGTCACCTGTGTTTGTATATGTCTGTTAACCCCGATATCGTAATGAAACCAATCCTCACACCTTTCCTTTGGTGAACCATAAGTTTGTTTAATGAATCTGTGATTGCCCTTCTCCGTGGAAATATCTGCCCTGGTATCCATTTTTAGGTAACACCTATAAGTGATATGATATGATATGTGTCTTTCACTTTCTGACTTACTACAAGTCACGTGATTACTTCTAGACTCATCTATGGTGCTGCAAATGGCATTGTGTCTTTTTTTCCCTTGGCTTCTCTTCTGCCTTAGCGGGGTCCATTTTCAACAATGTGATTCCCTGTGGGTTGTGGATTAGCTGACCTGGGCAGCCTTACCCTGCCGGCCTGCCCTCCCCAGGTGTGCCTCGTTGAGGTCAATATAAACAGCGCTCCAGGCAGCAATAGCCGCTGAAGCTGTGCCTGACTCCATATTCTCTGCCCCGTCAGCGGTCTCGGGGCTGTGCTGGTGGGAGGGAGTGAAGGGCCACAGCTTTGTGGGTGGCCCGGTGTGAGTGGGGTTCTGCTGGCCTTTCTGCAGGAGTTGCCAGGCTGCCGCCTGTAAAGAAGAGGATGTGTCACCCATACCTTCCGCTGGAATTTCTCTCCGGACAGAGGTGAGGAAGGAAAAAAGCAGTGGGGGCCGGGACAGGAGGGGTATCTCAGGCAGGGCAATGGAAAGCTTCTGGAAGAGCGCCCGGGGACAGGACCACCGTGGCTGGCCTGCAGGCACCAAGTTGGCCTGCGTGCTGTCGCTGGTGTGGCTCCACGATCCTTCCTCTAGGCTTTCAAGCCCTTGTACATATTCAGGTGTTTTACATGGAAAGGGTGGGAACAGTTCAGCAGCAGCTGGCCTGGGGCTCAGCTCACGTTTACTCACAGATGCCTCGGCACGGTCCCCCAGCTTTGCAATGAGGACGCTCCTTGTGTGGGGGGTGGGTTGATGGCTGTATGGGAGATGGTTCCCCACCTCTGACCAATTTCATAATTGTTTACCACTGGAGCAAGTGCCCTGATAGGGTTTTCCTCTGTATAACTCGTGGGTTCAGGTTTTTTTTTCTTTTATGGTTCAAGTTAGATTTTATTCCTCTTTTATGTATTTATAGATATAAGCATGGAAATAATTCATTCCTATAAATACATCTGTGTGACGGGAAGAACTTTTTTCTGTTTTATTTTTAAATTTTATTTTTTAAAATTTTGAAATTTAATTTTATTTATTTTTTTATACAGCACGTTATTGTTAGTTATGTATTTTATGCATATACATGTACACAGGTCAATCCCAAACTCCCAACTCATCCCACCACCACCACCCCATGGCTTCCCACACTTGGTGTCCATACGTTTGTTCTCTACCACTGTGTCTCTATTTCTTCCCTGCAAACCAGTTCATCTGTACCATTTCTAGGCTCCACATATATGCATTAATATATAATATTTGTTTTCCTCTTTCTGACTTACTTCATTCTGTATGACAGTCTCTCGATCCATCGATGTCTCTACAAATGACCCAGTTTCATTCCTTTTTATGGCCGAGTAATATTCCATTTCATATATGTACCACATCTTTATCCATTCATCTGTCTGTGGGCATTTAGGTTGCTTCCATTACCTGGCTATTGTAAATAGTGCTGCAATGAACATTGTGGTGAATGTGCCTTTTTGATTTACGGTTTTCTCTGGGTATATGCCCAGAATTGGGATTGCTGGATCAGATGGTAATTCTATTTCTAGATTTTTTAAGGAAACTCCATACTGTTCTCGATAGTGACTGTATCAATTTACATTCCCACCAATAGTGGAAGAGGGCTCCTTTTGTCCACACCCTCCCCAGAATTGGTTGTTTGTAGATTTTCTGATGATGCCGATTCTAACAGGTGTGAGGTGAAACCTCATTGTAGTTTTGATTTGCATTTCTCTGATAATTAGTGCTGTTGAGCAGCTTTTCATGTGCGTCTTGGCCATCTCTGTGTCTCCTTTGAAGAAACGTCTCTTTAGATCTTCTGGCCATTTTTTTTGGGTTGTTTGTTTTTTTAATATTAAGCTGCATGAGCTGTTTATATATATTGGAGATTAAACCTCTGTCCATTGATTCGTCTGCAACGATTTTCGCCCATTCTGAGGGATGCCTTTTTCCATTCCCGTGTTTTTTAACAAAAAAGGAAAGAAAGGAAAAGAAGCAGAACACTAATGTGCGTAAAATATGCCTTTTGAAACGGTCGTTTTGAAATATGGACGTCCTTTGAATTTTTTGGTCAATATGTGACCCCAGGATTTGTTTTCAGGGCAGGTGTCATTTACAGGCCTGCAATGATTTTGAATATCAACTGACCATTAGCGTTGGGATTAAAGCTGCTGTTGTGTGAAACGGCCACAAGGTGGCAGCAGTTCACCCTTACCAATATATTTCCTGGGATATTTCAGGTGTACCCAGGTTGAGGTTCCTGTAAGCAGTGCAGCCCTCAATTTGGGCGTGGGTCTGTCTTATGGATTTTCAGTTTTCCCAAGGTATATTCCCTAGACTGGAAGTGTCCTTGGCTCTGTAGCTCTGTTTTTTACTTGTTTTAGGGAACACAATGCACTCCTCCAGTGAGGCAGTTGGCAACTTACATCCCGCCCATCAGCATAACAAGGCTCCCTGTTCTCCAGGGCCTGTCTTGCCTTTCTGGTTTTTACACATTTTGTGGATGTCCCTTTTGACCGGTGGGAAGTGATACTTCTTTGTAGTGCAGATTTGCATTGCCCGCTTGCTTGCTTGGCCAAAAAGGGCGTATGCGTTTTCTCCTGAATATATTCAGGAGAAAACGCATACGCCCTTTTTGGCCAAGTACATCATTGTCGAAGTTGTGCCCCTCTTCCTGTGCTTTACAGGCAATTCCAACGTACCTCTTGAAATCTGTTTCCTGCTATTCTGCCTCGCTTTCAAGTCCGCCTCGTTGCCTTCCCTCAACAGATGTTTGGACGATAGTTGGCCTTGATTACTCTGCCAGTTTGTGAATTGCTGTGCCCCTGAGCTCCATTTTTCAACTCGTTTTTTGTGAGCTGAACGCAAGTCCAAACTTTTGGTTCAGGACCTCTACTGGTTCCCGGTGGGTGGCTGAGACTTTGGTTCATTCTTCTTCCTGCCGGGAAATTAGAGTGACATGTGCCCATCCAAATGCCTAACAGCTACTCTCTCATTGGTTCTCCCTCTTCCCTTTCATCCTCTTCCAAATTGGCAACCTGTGCGAACCAGGAGCTTAAAGGGGCTGTCTCTCCAAGTTGGGAGATTGATAGGAAAGCAGTTGGAAAGTCAAACCGGAGCACCAGGAGAGGGGCTCTTCGTTGAGTTTTAGAAACCTTTCGTATTCACAGTGTGTCCATTATCTAGGTTTCCCGTACACGTTATAGCTGTAGTAATATTCCCTTCCACCTGGAGAGCTGGGACCCATGGAATGGGTGCCATGCATTATTGCTTTAAAGGGTCTGCATTTGCTCACCCAATCTCACCAATCCTCTCAGTCCCAAGTGTCCAGGCTTATGCCACATCCAGCTGTCATTGTAGATAGGGTCATTCCAGGTTGCATCAGAGACCCTGAAGGAATTGTAAAGAATTTCCCTGTTTCTTTGTTCTGTTTTTGAAATTCCTTTTTAGAGTGGGTTTGAGCTGATTCTCGCTGCCATGTTTATGCCAGTCTAGACACACTTGATTCCCTTATGGAGACATATCAACACATAGGTTTTAAGATTCTTACTAGTCAGATCGATTCCTCTGCGGGAAATATGGGGGTTTGAGTCCCTTTCACTGAGGAAGGTGTAGGTCTTGTCTATTCCATAGTTGGTTTTTGGAACGGTACCTGTGCTTATATCAAACTCTGGTTTGATGCATCACCCCACCTCTCCTTCCCCCTTAAGCAGGCATAAGAGTGTTTTCTAAATGTGAGACTCTGTTCTCTTTCCTAACTCAGTTCATGTGTAGCCATGTTTACAGGATCTTCCTAAGTGATATCTTATGATAAGTTTATTTTCCTGTGTGACTTCTTTCACTTAGAATCATCGTACCTGAATCCACTCATTTTGCTGCTACTGGTCTTATGACATTGATTTCATGGCTGAGTGATATTCCATCGTACGTAAGTTCCACAATGTTTTGAACCATTTTTATATTTCCTGGGATATTTCAGGTGTACCCAGGTTGAGGTTCTTGTAAGCAGTGCAGCCCTCAATTTGGGGGTGGCTCGGTCTTATGGATTTTCAATTTTCCCAAGGTATATTCCCTAGACTGGAAGTGCCCTTGGCTCTGTAGCTCTGTTGTTTACTTGTTTTAGGGAACACAATGCACTCCTCCAGTGAGGCAGTTGGCAACTTACATCCCGCCCATCAGCATAACAAGGCTCCCTGTTCTCCAGGGCCTGTCTTGCCTTTCTGGTTTTTACACATTTTGTGGATGTCTCTTTTGACCGTTGGGAAGTGATACTTCTTTGTAGTGCAGATTTGCATTGCCCGCTTGCTTGCTTGGCCAAAAAGGGCGTATGCTTTTCTCCTGAATATATTCAGGAGAAAACGCATACGCCCTTTTTGGCCAAGTGCATCATTGTCGAAGTTGTGCCCCTCTTCCTGTGCTTTACAGGCGATTCCAACGTACCTCTTGAAGTCTGTTTCCTGCTATTCTGCCTCGCTTTCAAGTCCGCCTCGTTGCCTTCCCTCAACAGATTTTTGGACGATAGTTGGCCTTGATTACTCTGCCAGTTTGTGAATTGCTGTGCCCCTGAGCTCCATTTTTCAACTCGTTTTTTGTGAGCTGAACGCAAGTCCAAACTTTTGGTTCAGGACCTATACTGGTTCCCGGTGGGTGGCTGAGACTTTGGTTAATTCTTCTTCCTGCCGGGAAATTAGAGTGACAAGTGCCCATCCAAATGCCTAACAGCTACTCTCTCATTGGTTCTCCCTCTTCCCTTTCATCCTCTGCCAAATTGGCAACCTGTGAGAACCAGGAGCTTAAAGGGGCTGTCTCTCCAAGTTGGGAGATTGATAGGAAAGCAGTTGGAAAGTCAAACCGGAGCACCAGGAGAGGGGCTCTTCGTTGAGTTTTAGAAACCTTTCGTATTCACGGTGTGTCCATTCTCTAGGTTTCCCGTACACGTTATAGCTGTAGTAATATTCCCTTCAACCTGGAGAGCTGGGACCCATGGAATGGATGCCATGCATTATTGCTTTAAAGGGTCTGCATTTGCTCACCCAAACTCACCAATCCTCTCAGTCCCAAGTGTTCAGCCTTATGCCACATCCAGCTGTCATTGTAGATAGGGTCATTCCAGGTTGCATCAGAGACCCTGAAGGAATTGTAAAGAATTTCCCTGTTTCTTTGTTCTGTTTTTGAAATTCCTTTTTAGAGTGGGTTTGAGCTGATTCTCGCTGCCATGTTTATGCCAGTCTAGACACACTTGATTCCCTTACGGAGACATATCAACACATAGGTTTTAAGATTCTTACTAGTCAGATCGATTCCTCTGCGGGAAATATGGGGTTTTGAGTCCCTTTGACAGAGGAAGGTGTAGGTCTTGTCTATTCCATAGTTGGTTTTTGGAACGGTACCTGTGCTTATATCAAACTCTGGTTTGATGCATCACCCCACCTCTCCTTCCCCCTTAAGCAGGCATAAGAGTGTTTTCTAAATGTGAGACTCTGTTCTCTTTCCTAACTCAGTTCATGTGTAGCCATGTTTACAGGATCTTCCTAAGTGATATCTTATGATAAGTTTCTTTTCCTGTGTGACTTCTTTCACTTAGAATCATCGTACCTGAATCCACTCATTTTGCTGCTACTGGTCTTATGACATTGATTTCATGGCTGAGGGATATTCCATCGTACGTAAGTTCCACAATGTTTGGAACCGTTTTTATATTTCCTGGGATATTTCAGGTGTACCCAGGTTGAGGTTCTTGTAAGCAGTACAGCCCTCAATTTGGGTGTGGCTCTGTCTTATGGATTTTCAGTTTTCCCAAGGTATATTCCCTAGACTGGAAGTGCCCTTGGCTCTGTAGCTCTGTTGTTTACTTGTTTTAGGGAACACAATGCACTCCTCCAGTGAGGCAGTTGGCAACTTACATCCCGCCCATCAGCATAACAAGGCTCCCTGTTCTCCAGGGCCTGTCTTGCCTTTCTGGTTTGTACACATTTTGTGGATGTCCCTTTTGACCGGTGGGAAGTGATACTTCTTTGTAGTGCAGATTTGCATTGCCCGCTTGCTTGCTTGGCCAAAAAGGGCGTATGCGTTTTCTCCTGAATATATTCAGGAGAAAACGCATACGCCCTTTTTGGCCAAGTGCATCATTGTCGAAGTTGTGCCCCTCTTCCTGTGCTTTACAGGCGATTCCAACGTACCTCTTGAAATCTGTTTCCTGCTATTCTGCCTCGCTTTCAAGTCTGCCTCGTTGTCTTCCCTCAACAGATTTTTGGACGATAGTTGGCCTTGATTACTCTGCCAGTTTGTGAATTGCTGTGCCCCTGAGCTCCATTTTTCAACTCGTTTTTTGTGAGCTGAACGCAAGTCCAAACTTTTGGTTCAGGACCTATACTGGTTCCCGGTGGGTGGCTGAGACTTTGGTTAATTCTTCTTCCTGCCGGGAAATTAGAGTGACATGTGGCAATCCAAATGCCTAACAGCTACTCTCTCATTGGTTCTCCCTCTTCCCTTTCATCCTCTGCCAAATTGGCAACGTGTGCGAACCAGGAGCTTAAAGGGGCTGTCTCTCCAAGTTGGGAGATTGATAGGAAAGCAGTTGGAAAGTCAAACCGGAGCACCAGGAGAGGGGCTCTTCGTTGAGTTTTAGAAACCTTTCGTATTCACAGTGTGTCCATTCTCTAGGTTTCCCGTACACGTTATAGCTGTAGTAATATTCCGTTCAACATGGAGAGCTGGGACCCATGGAATGGGTGCCATGCATTATTGCTTTAAAGGGTCTGCATTTGCTCACCCAATCTCACCAATCCTCTCAGTCCCAAGTGTCCAGCCTTATGCCACATCCAGCTGTCATTGTAGATAGGGTCATTCCAGGTTGCATCAGAGACCCTGAAGGAATTGTAAAGAATTTCCCTGTTTCTTTGTTCTGTTTTTGAAATTCCTTTTTAGAGTGGGTTTGAGCTGATTCTCGCTGCCCTGTTTATGCCAGTCTAGACACACTTGATTCCCTTACGGAGACATATCAATACATAGGTTTTAAGATTCTTACTAGTCAGATCTATTCCTCTGCGGGAAATATGGGGGTTTGAGTCCCTTTCACTGAGGAAGGTGTAGGTCTTGTCTATTCCATAGTTGGTTTTTGGAACGGTACCTGTGCTTATATCAAACTCTGGTTTGATGCATCACCCCACCTCTCCTTCCCCCTTAAGCAGGCATAAGAGTGTTTTCTAAATGTGAGACTCTGTTCTCTTGCCTAACTCAGTTCATGTGTAGCCATGTTTACAGGATCTTCCTAAGTGATATCTTTTGATAAGTTTCTTTTCCTGTGTGACTTCTTTCACTTAGAATCATCGTACCTGAAACCACTCATTTTGCTGCTACTGGTCTTATGACATTGATTTCATGGCTGAGGGATATTCCATCGTACGTAAGTTCCACAATGTTTTGAACAATTTTTATATTTCCTGGGATATTTTAGGTGTACCCAGGTTAAGGTTCTTGTAAGCAGTGCAGCCCACAATTTGAGGGTGGCACTGTCTTATGGATTTTCAGTTTTCCCAAGGTATATTCCCTAGACTGGAAGTGCCCTTGGCTCTGTAGCTCTGTTGTTTACTTGTTTTAGGGAACACAATGCACTCCTCCAGTGAGGCAGTTGGCAACTTACATCCCGCCCATCAGCATAACAAGGCTCCTGTTCTCCAGGGCCTGTCTTGCCTTTCTGGTTTTTGCACATTTTGTCGATGTCCCTTTTGACCGGTGGGAAGTGATACTTCTTTGTAGTGCAGGTTTGCATTGCCCGCTTGCTTGCTTGGCCAAAAAGGGCGTATGCGTTTTCTCCTGAATATATTCAGGAGAAAACGCATACGCCCTTTTTGGCCAAGTGCATCATTGTCGAAGTTGTGCCCCTCTTCCTGTGCTTTACAGGCGATTCCAACGTACCTCTTGAAATCTGTTTCCTGCTATTCTGCCTCGCTTTCAAGTCTGCCTCGTTGCCTTCCCTCAACAGATTTTTGGACGATAGTTGGCCTTGATTACTCTGCCAGTTTGTGAATTGCTGTGCCCCTGAGCTCCATTTTTCCACTCGTTTCTTGTGAGCTGAACGCAAGTCCAAACTTTTGGTTCAGGACCTATACTGGTTCCCGGTGGGTGGCTGAGACTTTGGTTAATTCTTCTTCCTGCCGGGAAATTAGAGTGACATGTGCCCATCCAAATGCCTAACAGCTACTCTCTCATTGGTTCTCCCTCTTCCCTTTCATCCTCTGCCAAATTGGCAACCTGTGCGAACCAGGAGCTTAAAGGGGCTGTCTCTCCAAGTTGGGAGATTGATAGGAAAGCAGTTGGAAAGTCAAACCGGAGCACCAGGAGAGGGACTCTTCGTTGAGTTTTAGAAACCTTTCGTATTCACAGTGTGTCCATTCTCTACGTTTCCCGTACACGTTATAGCTGTAGTAATATTCCCTTCAACCTGGAGAGCTGGGACCCATGGAATGGGTGTCATGCATTATTGCTTTAAAGGGTCTGCATTTGCTCACCCAATCTCACCAATCCTCTCAGTCCCAAGTGTCCAGCCTTATACCACATCCAGCTGTCATTGTAGATAGGGTCATTCCAGGTTGCATCAGAGACCCTGAAGGAATTGTAAAGAATTTCCCTGTTTCTTTGTTCTGTTTTTGAAATTCCTTTTTAGAGTGGGTTTGAGCTGATTCTCGCTGCCATGTTTATGCCAGTCTAGACACACTTGATTCCCTTACGGAGACATATCAATACATAGGTTTTAAGATTCTTACTAGTCAGATCTATTCCTCTGCGGGAAATATGGGGTTTTGAGTCCCTTTCACTGAGGAAGGTGTAGGTCTTGTCTATTCCATAGTTGGTTTTTGGAACGGTACCTGTGCTTATATCAAACTCGGGTTTGATGCATCACCCCACCTCTCCTTCCCCCTTAAGCAGGCATAAGAGTGTTTTCTAAATGTGAGACTCTGTTCTCTTGCCTAACTCAGTTCATGTGTAGCCATGTTTACAGGATCTTCCTAAGTGATATCTTATGATAAGTTTCTTTTCCTGTGTGACTTCTTTCCCTTAGAATCATCGTACCTGAATCCACTCATTTTGCTGCTACTGGTCTTATGACATTGATTTCGTGGCTGAGGGATATTCCATCGTACGTAAGTTCCACAATGTTTGGAACCATTTTTATATTGCCTGGGATATTTCAGGTGTACCCAGGTTGAGGTTCTTGTAAGCAGTGCAGCCCTCAATTTGGGGGTGGCTCTGTCTTATGGATTTTCAGTTTTCCCAAGGTATATTCCCTAGACTGGAAGTGCCCTTGGCTCTGTAGCTCTGTTGTTTACTTGTTTTAGGGAACACAATGCACTCCTCCAGTGAGGCAGTTGGCAACTTACATCCCGCCCATCAGCATAACAAGGCTCCCTGTTCTCCAGGGCCTGTCTTGCCTTTCTGGTTTTTACACATTTTGTGGATGTCCCTTTTGACCGGTGGGAAGTGATACTTCTGTGTAGTGCAGATTTGCATTGCCCGCTTGCTTGCTTGGCCAAAAAGGGCGTATGCGTTTTCTCCTGAATATATTCAGGAGAAAACGCATACGCCCTTTTTGGCCAAGTGCATCATTGTCGAAGTTGTGCCCCTCTTCCTGTGCTTTACAGGTGATTCTAACGTACCTCTTGAAATCTGTTTCCTGCTATTCTGCCTCGCATTCAAGTCCGCCTCGTTGCCTTCCCTCAACAGATTTTTGGACGATAGTTGGCCTTGATTACTCTGCCAGTTTGTGAATTGCTGTGCCCCTGAGCTCCATTTTTCAACTCATTTTTTGTGAGCTGAACGCAAGTCCAAACATTTGGTTCAGGACCTATACTGGTTCCCGGTGGGTGGCTGAGACTTTGGTGAATTCTTCTTCCTGCCGGGAAATTAGAGTGACATGTGCCCATCCAAATGCCTAACAGCTACTCTCTCATTGGTTCTCCCTCTTCCCTTTCCTCCTCTGCCAAATGGGCAACCTGTGCGAACCAGGAGCTTAAAGGGGCTGTCTCTCCAAGTTGGGAGATTGCTAGGAAAGCAGTTGGAAAGTCAAACCGGAGCACCAGGAGAGGGGCTCGTCGTTGAGTTTTACAAACCTGTCGTATTCACAGTGTGTCCATTCTCTAGGGTTCCCGTACATGTTATAGCTGTAGTAATATTCCCTTCAACCTGGAGAGGTGGGACCCATGGAATGGTGGCCATGCATTATTGCTTTAAAGGGTCTGCATTTGCTCACCCAATCTCACCAATCCTCTCAGTCCCAAGTGTCCAGCCTCATGCCACATCCAGCTGTCATCGTAGATAGGGTCATTCCAGGTTGCATCAGAGACCCTGAAGGAATTGTAAAGAATTTCCCTGTTTCTTTGTTCTGTTTTTGAAATTCCTTTTTAGAGTGGGTTTGAGCTGATTCTCGCTGCCATGTTTATGCCAGTCTAGACACACTTGATTCCCTTACGGAGACATATCAATACATAGGTTTTAAGATTCTTACTAGTCAGATCTATTCCTCTGCGGGAAATATGGGGTTTTGAGTCCCTTTCACTGAGGAAGGTGTAGGTCTTGTCTATTCCATAGTTGGTTTTTGGAACAGTACCTGTGCTTATATCAAACTCTGGTTTGATGCATCACCCCACCTCTCCTTCCCCCTTAAGCAGGCATAAGAGTGTTTTCTAAATGTGAGACTCTGTTCTCTTTCCTAACTCAGTTCATGTGTAGCCATGTTTACAGGATCTTCCTAAGTGATATCTTATGATAAGTTTCTTTTCCTGTGTGACTTCTTTCCCTTAGAATCATCGTACCTGAATCCACTCATTTTGCTGCTACTGGTCTTATGACATTGATTTCGTGGCTGAGGGATATTCCATCGTACGTAAGTTCCACAATGTTTGGAACCATTTTTATATTGCCTGGGATATTTCAGGTGTACCCAGGTTGAGGTTCTTGTAAGCAGTGCAGCCCTCAATTTGGGGGTGGCTCTGTCTTATGGATTTTCAGTTTTCCCAAGGTATATTCCCTAGACTGGAAGTGCCCTTGGCTCTGTAGCTCTGTTGTTTACTTGTTTTAGGGAACACAATGCACTCCTCCAGTGAGGCAGTTGGCAACTTACATCCCGCCCATCAGCATAACAAGGCTCCCTGTTCTCCAGGGCCTGTCTTGCCTTTCTGGTTTTTACACATTTTGTGGATGTCCCTTTTGACCGGTGGGAAGTGATACTTCTGTGTAGTGCAGATTTGCATTGCCCGCTTGCTTGCTTGGCCAAAAAGGGCGTATGCGTTTTCTCCTGAATATATTCAGGAGAAAACGCATACGCCCTTTTTGGCCAAGTGCATCATTGTCGAAGTTGTGCCCCTCTTCCTGTGCTTTACAGGTGATTCTAACGTACCTCTTGAAATCTGTTTCCTGCTATTCTGCCTCGCATTCAAGTCCGCCTCGTTTCCTTCCCTCAACAGATTTTTGGACGATAGTTGGCCTTGATTACTCTGCCAGTTTGTGAATTGCTGTGCCCCTGAGCTCCATTTTTCAACTCATTTTTTGTGAGCTGAACGCAAGTCCAAACATTTGGTTCAGGACCTATACTGGTTCCCGGTGGGTGGCTGAGACTTTGGTGAATTCTTCTTCCTGCCGGGAAATTAGAGTGACATGTGCCCATCCAAATGCCTAACAGCTACTCTCTCATTGGTTCTCCCTCTTCCCTTTCCTCCTCTGCCAAATGGGCAACCTGTGTGAACCAGGAGCTTAAAGGGGCTGTCTCTCCAAGTTGGGAGATTGATAGTAAAGCTGTTGGAAAGTCAAACCGGAGCACCAGGAGAGGGACTCTTCGTTGAGTTTTAGAAACCTTTCGTATTCACAGTGTGTCCATTCTCTAGGTTTCCCGTACATGTTATAGCTGTAGTAATATTCCCTTCAACCTGGAGAGGTGGGACCCATGGAATGGTTGCCATGCATTATTGCTTTAAAGGGTCTGCATTTGCTCACCCAATCTCACCAATCCTCTCAGTCCCAAGTGTCCAGCCTCATGCCACATCCAGCTGTCATCGTAGATAGGGTCATTCCAGGTTGCATCAGAGACCCTGAAGGAATTGTAAAGAATTTCCCTGTTTCTTTGTTCTGTTTTTGAAATTCCTTTTTAGAGTGGGTTTGAGCTGATTCTCGCTGCCATGTTTATGCCAGTCTAGACACACTTGATTCCCTTACGGAGACATATCAATACATAGGTTTTAAGATTCTTACTAGTCAGATCTATTCCTCTGCGGGAAATATGGGGTTTTGAGTCCCTTTCACTGAGGAAGGTGTAAGTCTTGTCTATTCCATAGTTGGTTTTTGGAACGGTACCTGTGCTTATATCAAACTCGGGTTTGATGCATCACCCCACCTCTCCTTCCCCCTTAAGCAGGCATAAGAGTGTTTTCTAAATGTGAGACTCTGTTCTCTTGCCTAACTCAGTTCATGTGTAGCCATGTTTACAGGATCTTCCTAAGTGATATCTTATGATAAGTTTCTTTTCCTGTGTGACTTCTTTCACTTAGAATCATCGTACCTGAATCCACTCATTTTGCTGCTACTGGTCTTATGACATTGATTTCGTGGCTGAGGGATATTCCATCGTACGAAAGTTCCACAATGTTTGGAACCATTTTTATATTGCCTGGGATATTTCAGGTGTACCCAGGTTGAGGTTCTTGTAAGCAGTGCAGCCCTCAATTTGGGGGTGGCTCTGTCTTATGGATTTTCAGTTTTCCCAAGGTATATTCCCTAGACTGGAAGTGCCCTTGGCTCTGTAGCTCTGTTGTTTACTTGTTTTAGGGAACACAATGCACTCCTCCAGTGAGGCAGTTGGCAACTTACATCCCGCCCATCAGCATAACAAGGCTCCCTGTTCTCCAGGGCCTGTCTTGCCTTTCTGGTTTTTACACATTTTGTGGATGTCCCTTTTGACCGGTGGGAAGTGATACTTCTGTGTAGTGCAGAGTTGCATTGCCCGCTTGCTTGCTTGGCCAAAAAGGGCGTATGCGTTTTCTCCTGAATATATTCAGGAGAAAACGCATACGCCCTTTTTGGCCAAGTGCATCATTGTCGAAGTTGTGCCCCTCTTCCTGTGCTTTACAGGCGATTCCAACGTACCTCTTGAAATCTGTTTCCTGCTATTCTGCCTCGCTTTCAAGTCCGCCTCGTTGCCTTCCCTCAACAGATTTTTGGACGATAGTTGGCCTTGATTACTCTGCCAGTTTGTGAATTGCTGTGCCCCTGAGCTCCATTTTTCAACTCTTTTTTTGTGAGCTGAACGCAAGTCCAAACTTTTGGTTCAGGACCTATACTGGTTCCCGGTGGGTGGCTGAGACTTTGGTTAATTCTTCTTCCTGCCGGGAAATTAGAGTGACATGTGCCCATCCAAATGCCTAGCGGCTACTCTCTCATTGGTTCTCCCTCTTCCCTTTCATCCTCTGCCAAATTGGCAACCTGTGCGAACCAGGAGCTTAAAGGGGCTGTCTCTCCAAGTTGGGAGATTGCTAGGAAAGCAGTTGGAAAGTCAAACCGGAGCACCAGGAGAGGGGCTCTTCGTTGAGTTTTACAAACCTGTAGTATTCACAGTGTGTCCATTCTCTAGGGTTCCCGTACATGTTATAGCTGTAGTAATATTCCCTTCAACCTGGAGAGGTGGGACCCATGGAATGGTGGCCATGCATTATTGCTTTAAAGGGTCTGCATTTGCTCACCCAATCTCACCAATCCTCTCAGTCCCAAGTGTCCAGCCTCATGCCACATCCAGCTGTCATCGTAGATAGGGTCATTCCAGGTTGCATCAGAGACCCTGAAGGAATTGTAAAGAATTTCCCTGTTTCTTTGTTCTGTTTTTGAAATTCCTTTTTAGAGTGGGTTTGAGCTGATTCTCGCTGCCATGTTTATGCCAGTCTAGACACACTTGATTCCCTTACGGAGACATATCAATACATAGGTTTTAAGATTCTTACTAGTCAGATCTATTCCTCTGCGGGAAATATGGGGTTTTGAGTCCCTTTCACTGAGGAAGGTGTAGGTCTTGTCTATTCCATAGTTGGTTTTTGGAACAGTACCTGTGCTTATATCAAACTCTGGTTTGATGCATCACCCCACCTCTCCTTCCCCCTTAAGCAGGCATAAGAGTGTTTTCTAAATGTGAGACTCTGTTCTCTTTCCTAACTCAGTTCATGTGTAGCCATGTTTACAGGATCTTCCTAAGTGATATCTTATGATAAGTTTCTTTTCCTGTGTGACTTCTTTCCCTTAGAATCATCGTACCTGAATCCACTCATTTTGCTGCTACTGGTCTTATGACATTGATTTCGTGGCTGAGGGATATTCCATCGTACGTAAGTTCCACAATGTTTGGAACCATTTTTATATTGCCTGGGATAATTCAGGTGTACCCAGGTTGAGGTTCTTGTAAGCAGTGCAGCCCTCAATTTGGGGGTGGCTCTGTCTTATGGATTTTCAGTTTTCCCAAGGTATATTCCCTAGACTGGAAGTGCCCTTGGCTCTGTAGCTCTGTTGTTTACTTGTTTTAGGGAACACAATGCACTCCTCCAGTGAGGCAGTTGGCAACTTACATCCCGCCCATCAGCATAACAAGGCTCCCTGTTCTCCAGGGCCTGTCTTGCCTTTCTGGTTTTTACACATTTTGTGGATGTCCCTTTTGACCGGTGGGAAGTGATACTTCTGTGTAGTGCAGATTTGCATTGCCCGCTTGCTTGCTTGGCCAAAAAGGGCGTATGCGTTTTCTCCTGAATATATTCAGGAGAAAACGCATACGCCCTTTTTGGCCAAGTGCATCATTGTCGAAGTTGTGCCCCTCTTCCTGTGCTTTACAGGCGATTCCAACGTACCTCTTGAAATCTGTTTCCTGCTATTCTGCCTCGCTTTCAAGTCCGCCTCGTTGCCTTCCCTCAACAGATTTTTGGACGATAGTTGGCCTTGATTACTCTGCCAGTTTGTGAATTGCTGTGCCCCTGAGCTCCATTTTTCAACTCTTTTTTTGTGAGCTGAACGCAAGTCCAAACTTTTGGTTCAGGACCTATACTGGTTCCCGGTGGGTGGCTGAGACTTTGGTTAATTCTTCTTCCTGCCGGGAAATTAGAGTGACATGTGCCCATCCAAATGCCTAGCGGCTACTCTCTCATTGGTTCTCCCTCTTCCCTTTCATCCTCTGCCAAATTGGCAACCTGTGCGAACCAGGAGCTTAAAGGGGCTGTCTCGCCAAGTTGGGAGATTGCTAGGAAAGCAGTTGGAAAGTCAAACCGGAGCACCAGGAGAGGGGCTCTTCGTTGAGTTTTACAAACCTGTCGTATTCACAGTGTGTCCATTCTCTAGGTTTCCCGTACACGTTATAGCTGTAGTAATATTCCCTTCAACCTGGAGAGCTGGGACCCATGGAATGGGTGCCATGCATTATTGCTTTAAAGGGTCTGCATTTGCTCACCCAATCTCACCAATCCTCTCAGTCCCAAGTGTCCAGCCTTATGCCACATCCAGCTGTCATTGTAGATAGGGTCATTCCAGGTTGCATCAGAGACCCTGAAGGAATTTTGAAGAATTTCCCTGTTTCTTTGTTCTGTTTTTGAAATTCCCTTTTAGAGTGGGTTTGAGCTGATTCTCGCTGCCCTGTTTATGCCAGTCTAGACACACTTGATTCCCTTACGGAGACATATCAATACATAGGTTTTAAGATTCTTACTAGTCAGATCTATTCCTCTGCGGGAAATATGGGGTTTTGAGTCCCTTTCACTGAGGAAGGTGTAGGTCTTGTCTATTCCATAGTTGTTTTTTGGAACGGTACCTGTGCTTATATCAAACTCTGGTTTGATGCATCACCCCACCTCTCCTTCCCCCTTAAGCAGGCATAAGAGTGTTTTCTAAATGTGAGACTCTGTTCTCTTGCCTAACTCAGTTCATGTGTAGCCATGTTTACAGGATCTTCCTAAGTGATATCTTATGATAAGTTTCTTTTCCTGTGTGACTTCTTTCCCTTAGAATCATCGTACCTGAATCCACTCATTTTGCTGCTACTGGTCTTATGACATTGATTTCGTGGCTGAGGGATATTCCATCGTACGTAAGTTCCTCAATGTTTGGAACCATTTTTATATTGCCTGGGATATTTCAGGTGTACCCAGGTTGAGGTTCTTGTAAGCAGTGCAGCCCTCAATTTGGGGGTGGCTCTGTCTTATGGATTTTCAGTTTTCCCAAGGTATATTCCCTAGACTGGAAGTGCCCTTGGCTCTGTAGCTCTGTTGTTTACTTGTTTTAGGGGACACAATGCACTCCTCCAGTGAGGCAGTTGGCAACTTACATCCCGCCCATCAGCATAACAAGGCTCCCTGTTCTCCAGGGACTGTCTTGCCTTTCTGGTTTTTACACATTTTGTGGATGTCCCTTTTGACCGGTGGGAAGTGATACTTCTGTGTAGTGCAGATTTGCATTGCCCGCTTGCTTGCTTGGCCAAAAAGGGCGTATGCGTTTTCTCCTGAATATATTCAGGAGAAAACGCATACGCCCTTTTTGGCCAAGTGCATCATTGTCGAAGTTGTGCCCCTCTTCCTGTGCTTTACAGGCGATTCCAACGTACCTCTTGAAATCTGTTTCCTGCTATTCTGCCTCGCTTTCAAGTCCGCCTCGTTGCCTTCCCTCAACAGATTTTTGGACGATAGTTGGCCTTGATTACTCTGCCAGTTTGTGAATTGCTGTGCCCCTGAGCTCCATTTTTCAACTCTTTTTTTGTGAGCTGAACGCAAGTCCAAACTTTTGGTTCAGGACCTATACTCGTTCCCGGTGGGTGGCTGAGACTTTGGTTAATTCTTCTTCCTGCTGGGAAATTAGAGTGACATGTGCCCATCCAAATGCCTAGCGGCTACTCTCTCATTGGTTCTCCCTCTTCCCTTTCATTCTCTGCCAAATTGGCAACCTGTGCGAACCAGGAGCTTAAAGGGGCTGTCTCTCCAAGTTGGGAGATTGCTAGGAAAGCAGTTGGAAAGTCAAACCGGAGCACCAGGAGAGGGGCTCTTCGTTGAGTTTTAGAAACCTGTCGTATTCACAGTGTGTCCATTCTCTAGGTTTCCCGTACACGTTATAGCTGTAGTAATATTCCCTTCAACCTGGAGAGCTGGGACCCATGGAATGGGTGCCATGCATTATTGCTTTAAAGGGTCTGCATTTGCTCACTGAATCTCACCAATCCTCTCAGTCCCAAGTGTCCAGCCTTATGCCACATCCAGCTGTCATTGTAGATAGTGTCATTCCAGGTTGCATCAGAGACCCTGAAGGAATTGTAAAGAATTTCCCTGTTTCTTTGTTCTGTTTTTGAAATTCCTTTTTAGAGTGGGTTTGAGCTGATTCTCGCTGCCATGTTTATGCCAGTCTAGACACACTTGATTCCCTTACGGAGACATATCAATACATAGGTTTTAAGATTCTTACTAGTCAGATCTATTCCTCTGCGGGAAATATGGGGTTTTGAGTCCCTTTCACTGAGGAAGGTGTAAGTCTTGTCTATTCCATAGTTGGTTTTTGGAACGGTACCTGTGCTTATATCAAACTCGGGTTTGATGCATCACCCCACCTCTCCTTCCCCCTTAAGCAGGCATAAGAGTGTTTTCTAAATGTGAGACTCTGTTCTCTTGCCTAACTCAGTTCATGTGTAGCCATGTTTACAGGATCTTCCTAAGTGATATCTTATGATAAGTTTCTTTTCCTGTGTGACTTCTTTCACTTAGAATCATCGTACCTGAATCCACTCATTTTGCTGCTACTGGTCTTATGACATTGATTTCGTGGCTGAGGGATATACCATCGTACGAAAGTTCCACAATGTTTGGAACCATTTTTATATTGCCTGGGATATTTCAGGTGTACCCAGGTTGAGGTTCTTGTAAGCAGTGCAGCCCTCAATTTGGGGGTGGCTCTGTCTTATGGATTTTCAGTTTTCCCAAGGTATATTCCCTAGACTGGAAGTGCCCTTGGCTCTGTAGCTCTGTTGTTTACTTGTTTTAGGGAACACAATGCACTCCTCCAGTGAGGCAGTTGGCAACTTACATCCCGCCCATCAGCATAACAAGGCTCCCTGTTCTCCAGGGCCTGTCTTGCCTTTCTGGTTTTTACACATTTTGTGGATGTCCCTTTTGACCGGTGGGAAGTGATACTTCTGTGTAGTGCAGATTTGCATTGCCCGCTTGCTTGCTTGGCCAAAAAGGGCGTATGCGTTTTCTCCTGAATATATTCAGGAGAAAACGCATACGCCCTTTTTGGCCAAGTGCATCATTGTCGAAGTTGTGCCCCTCTTCCTGTGCTTTACAGGCGATTCCAACGTACCTCTTGAAATCTGTTTCCTGCTATTCTGCCTCGCTTTCAAGTCCGCCTCGTTGCCTTCCCTCAACAGATTTTTGGACGATAGTTGGCCTTGATTACTCTGCCAGTTTGTGAATTGCTGTGCCCCTGAGCTCCATTTTTCAACTCGTTTTTTGTGAGCTGAACGCAAGTCCAAACATTTGGTTCAGGACCTATACTGGTTCCCGGTGGGTGGCTGAGACTTTGGTGAATTCTTCTTCCTGCCGGGAAATTAGAGTGACATGTGCCCATCCAAATGCCTAACAGCTACTCTCTCATTGGTTCTCCCTCTTCCCTTTCCTCCTCTGCCAAATGGGCAACCTGTGTGAACCAGGAGCTTAAAGGGGCTGTCTCTCCAAGTTGGGAGATTGATAGTAAAGCTGTTGGAAAGTCAAACCGGAGCACCAGGAGAGGGGCTCTTCGTTGAGTTTTAGAAACCTTTCGTATTCACAGTGTGTCCATTCTCTAGGGTTCCCGTACATGTTATAGCTGTAGTAATATTCCCTTCAACCTGGAGAGGTGGGACCCATGGAATGGTGGCCATGCATTATTGCTTTAAAGGGTCTGCATTTGCTCACCCAATCTCACCAATCCTCTCAGTCCCAAGTGTCCAGCCTCATGCCACATCCAGCTGTCATCGTAGATAGGGTCATTCCAGGTTGCATCAGAGACCCTGAAGGAATTGTAAAGAATTTCCCTGTTTCTTTGTTCTGTTTTTGAAATTCCTTTTTAGAGTGGGTTTGAGCTGATTCTCGCTGCCATGTTTATGCCAGTCTAGACACACTTGATTCCCTTACGGAGACATATCAATACATAGGTTTTAAGATTCTTACTAGTCAGATCTATTCCTCTGCGGGAAATATGGGGTTTTGAGTCCCTTTCACTGAGGAAGGTGTAGGTCTTGTCTATTCCATAGTTGGTTTTTGGAACAGTACCTGTGCTTATATCAAACTCTGGTTTGATGCATCACCCCACCTCTCCTTCCCCCTTAAGCAGGCATAAGAGTGTTTTCTAAATGTGAGACTCTGTTCTCTTTCCTAACTCAGTTCATGTGTAGCCATGTTTACAGGATCTTCCTAAGTGATATCTTATGATAAGTTTCTTTTCCTGTGTGACTTCTTTCCCTTAGAATCATCGTACCTGAATCCACTCATTTTGCTGCTACTGGTCTTATGACATTGATTTCGTGGCTGAGGGATATTCCATCGTACGTAAGTTCCACAATGTTTGGAACCATTTTTATATTGCCTGGGATAATTCAGGTGTACCCAGGTTGAGGTTCTTGTAAGCAGTGCAGCCCTCAATTTGGGGGTGGCTCTGTCTTATGGATTTTCAGTTTTCCCAAGGTATATTCCCTAGACTGGAAGTGCCCTTGGCTCTGTAGCTCTGTTGTTTACTTGTTTTAGGGAACACAATGCACTCCTCCAGTGAGGCAGTTGGCAACTTACATCCCGCCCATCAGCATAACAAGGCTCCCTGTTCTCCAGGGCCTGTCTTGCCTTTCTGGTTTTTACACATTTTGTGGATGTCCCTTTTGACCGGTGGGAAGTGATACTTCTGTGTAGTGCAGATTTGCATTGCCCGCTTGCTTGCTTGGCCAAAAAGGGCGTATGCGTTTTCTCCTGAATATATTCAGGAGAAAACGCATACGCCCTTTTTGGCCAAGTGCATCATTGTCGAAGTTGTGCCCCTCTTCCTGTGCTTTACAGGCGATTCCAACGTACCTCTTGAAATCTGTTTCCTGCTATTCTGCCTCGCTTTCAAGTCCGCCTCGTTGCCTTCCCTCAACAGATTTTTGGACGATAGTTGGCCTTGATTACTCTGCCAGTTTGTGAATTGCTGTGCCCCTGAGCTCCATTTTTCAACTCTTTTTTTGTGAGCTGAACGCAAGTCCAAACTTTTGGTTCAGGACCTATACTGGTTCCCGGTGGGTGGCTGAGACTTTGGTTAATTCTTCTTCCTGCCGGGAAATTAGAGTGACATGTGCCCATCCAAATGCCTAGCGGCTACTCTCTCATTGGTTCTCCCTCTTCCCTTTCATCCTCTGCCAAATTGGCAACCTGTGCGAACCAGGAGCTTAAAGGGGCTGTCTCTCCAAGTTGGGAGATTGCTAGGAAAGCAGTTGGAAAGTCAAACCGGAGCACCAGGAGAGGGGCTCTTCGTTGAGTTTTACAAACCTGTCGTATTCACAGTGTGTCCATTCTCTAGGTTTCCCGTACACGTTATAGCTGTAGTAATATTCCCTTCAACCTGGAGAGCTGGGACCCATGGAATGGGTGCCATGCATTATTGCTTTAAAGGGTCTGCATTTGCTCACCCAATCTCACCAATCCTCTCAGTCCCAAGTGTCCAGCCTTATGCCACATCCAGCTGTCATTGTAGATAGGGTCATTCCAGGTTGCATCAGAGACCCTGAAGGAATTTTGAAGAATTTCCCTGTTTCTTTGTTCTGTTTTTGAAATTCCCTTTTAGAGTGGGTTTGAGCTGATTCTCGCTGCCCTGTTTATGCCAGTCTAGACACACTTGATTCCCTTACGGAGACATATCAATACATAGGTTTTAAGATTCTTACTAGTCAGATCTATTCCTCTGCGGGAAATATGGGGTTTTGAGTCCCTTTCACTGAGGAAGGTGTAGGTCTTGTCTATTCCATAGTTGTTTTTTGGAACGGTACCTGTGCTTATATCAAACTCTGGTTTGATGCATCACCCCACCTCTCCTTCCCCCTTAAGCAGGCATAAGAGTGTTTTCTAAATGTGAGACTCTGTTCTCTTTCCTAACTCAGTTCATGTGTAGCCATGTTTACAGGATCTTCCTAAGTGATATCTTATGATAAGTTTCTTTTCCTGTGTGACTTCTTTCCCTTAGAATCATCGTACCTGAATCCACTCATTTTGCTGCTACTGGTCTTATGACATTGATTTCGTGGCTGAGGGATATTCCATCGTACGTAAGTTCCACAATGTTTGGAACCATTTTTATATTGCCTGGGATAATTCAGGTGTACCCAGGTTGAGGTTCTTGTAAGCAGTGCAGCCCTCAATTTGGGGGTGGCTCTGTCTTATGGATTTTCAGTTTTCCCAAGGTATATTCCCTAGACTGGAAGTGCCCTTGGCTCTGTAGCTCTGTTGTTTACTTGTTTTAGGGAACACAATGCACTCCTCCAGTGAGGCAGTTGGCAACTTACATCCCGCCCATCAGCATAACAAGGCTCCCTGTTCTCCAGGGCCTGTCTTGCCTTTCTGGTTTTTACACATTTTGTGGATGTCCCTTTTGACCGGTGGGAAGTGATACTTCTGTGTAGTGCAGATTTGCATTGCCCGCTTGCTTGCTTGGCCAAAAAGGGCGTATGCGTTTTCTCCTGAATATATTCAGGAGAAAACGCATACGCCCTTTTTGGCCAAGTGCATCATTGTCGAAGTTGTGCCCCTCTTCCTGTGCTTTACAGGCGATTCCAACGTACCTCTTGAAATCTGTTTCCTGCTATTCTGCCTCGCTTTCAAGTCCGCCTCGTTGCCTTCCCTCAACAGATTTTTGGACGATAGTTGGCCTTGATTACTCTGCCAGTTTGTGAATTGCTGTGCCCCTGAGCTCCATTTTTCAACTCTTTTTTTGTGAGCTGAACGCAAGTCCAAACTTTTGGTTCAGGACCTATACTGGTTCCCGGTGGGTGGCTGAGACTTTGGTTAATTCTTCTTCCTGCCGGGAAATTAGAGTGACATGTGCCCATCCAAATGCCTAGCGGCTACTCTCTCATTGGTTCTCCCTCTTCCCTTTCATCCTCTGCCAAATTGGCAACCTGTGCGAACCAGGAGCTTAAAGGGGCTGTCTCTCCAAGTTGGGAGATTGCTAGGAAAGCAGTTGGAAAGTCAAACCGGAGCACCAGGAGAGGGGCTCTTCGTTGAGTTTTACAAACCTGTCGTATTCACAGTGTGTCCATTCTCTAGGTTTCCCGTACACGTTATAGCTGTAGTAATATTCCCTTCAACCTGGAGAGCTGGGACCCATGGAATGGGTGCCATGCATTATTGCTTTAAAGGGTCTGCATTTGCTCACCCAATCTCACCAATCCTCTCAGTCCCAAGTGTCCAGCCTTATGCCACATCCAGCTGTCATTGTAGATAGGGTCATTCCAGGTTGCATCAGAGACCCTGAAGGAATTTTGAAGAATTTCCCTGTTTCTTTGTTCTGTTTTTGAAATTCCCTTTTAGAGTGGGTTTGAGCTGATTCTCGCTGCCCTGTTTATGCCAGTCTAGACACACTTGATTCCCTTACGGAGACATATCAATACATAGGTTTTAAGATTCTTACTAGTCAGATCTATTCCTCTGCGGGAAATATGGGGTTTTGAGTCCCTTTCACTGAGGAAGGTGTAGGTCTTGTCTATTCCATAGTTGTTTTTTGGAACGGTACCTGTGCTTATATCAAACTCTGGTTTGATGCATCACCCCACCTCTCCTTCCCCCTTAAGCAGGCATAAGAGTGTTTTCTAAATGTGAGACTCTGTTCTCTTGCCTAACTCAGTTCATGTGTAGCCATGTTTACAGGATCTTCCTAAGTGATATCTTATGATAAGTTTCTTTTCCTGTGTGACTTCTTTCCCTTAGAATCATCGTACCTGAATCCACTCATTTTGCTGCTACTGGTCTTATGACATTGATTTCGTGGCTGAGGGATATTCCATCGTACGTAAGTTCCTCAATGTTTGGAACCATTTTTATATTGCCTGGGATATTTCAGGTGTACCCAGGTTGAGGTTCTTGTAAGCAGTGCAGCCCTCAATTTGGGGGTGGCTCTGTCTTATGGATTTTCAGTTTTCCCAAGGTATATTCCCTAGACTGGAAGTGCCCTTGGCTCTGTAGCTCTGTTGTTTACTTGTTTTAGGGGACACAATGCACTCCTCCAGTGAGGCAGTTGGCAACTTACATCCCGCCCATCAGCATAACAAGGCTCCCTGTTCTCCAGGGACTGTCTTGCCTTTCTGGTTTTTACACATTTTGTGGATGTCCCTTTTGACCGGTGGGAAGTGATACTTCTGTGTAGTGCAGATTTGCATTGCCCGCTTGCTTGCTTGGCCAAAAAGGGCGTATGCGTTTTCTCCTGAATATATTCAGGAGAAAACGCATACACCCTTTTTGGCCAAGTGCATCATTGTCGAAGTTGTGCCCCTCTTCCTGTGCTTTACAGGCGATTCCAACGTACCTCTTGAAATCTGTTTCCTGCTATTCTGCCTCGCTTTCAAGTCCGCCTCGTTGCCTTCCCTCAACAGATTTTTGGACGATAGTTGGCCTTGATTACTCTGCCAGTTTGTGAATTGCTGTGCCCCTGAGCTCCATTTTTCAACTCTTTTTTTGTGAGCTGAACGCAAGTCCAAACTTTTGGTTCAGGACCTATACTCGTTCCCGGTGGGTGGCTGAGACTTTGGTTAATTCTTCTTCCTGCTGGGAAATTAGAGTGACATGTGCCCATCCAAATGCCTAGCGGCTACTCTCTCATTGGTTCTCCCTCTTCCCTTTCATTCTCTGCCAAATTGGCAACCTGTGCGAACCAGGAGCTTAAAGGGGCTGTCTCTCCAAGTTGGGAGATTGCTAGGAAAGCAGTTGGAAAGTCAAACCGGAGCACCAGGAGAGGGGCTCTTCGTTGAGTTTTAGAAACCTGTCGTATTCACAGTGTGTCCATTCTCTAGGTTTCCCGTACACGTTATAGCTGTAGTAATATTCCCTTCAACCTGGAGAGCTGGGACCCATGGAATGGGTGCCATGCATTATTGCTTTAAAGGGTCTGCATTTGCTCACCCAATCTCACCAATCCTCTCAGTCCCAAGTGTCCAGCCTTATGCCACATCCAGCTGTCATTGTAGATAGGGTCATTCCAGGTTGCATCAGAGACCCTGAAGGAATTTTGAAGAATTTCCCTGTTTCTTTGTTCTGTTTTTGAAATTCCCTTTTAGAGTGGGTTTGAGCTGATTCTCGCTGCCATGTTTATGCCAGTCTAGACACACTTGATTCCCTTACGGAGACATATCAATACATAGGTTTTAAGATTCTTACTAGTCAGATCTATTCCTCTGCGGGAAATATGGGGTTTTGAGTCCCTTTCACTGAGGAAGGTGTAAGTCTTGTCTATTCCATAGTTGGTTTTTGGAACGGTACCTGTGCTTATATCAAACTCGGGTTTGATGCATCACCCCACCTCTCCTTCCCCCTTAAGCAGGCATAAGAGTGTTTTCTAAATGTGAGACTCTGTTCTCTTGCCTAACTCAGTTCATGTGTAGCCATGTTTACAGGATCTTCCTAAGTGATATCTTATGATAAGTTTCTTTTCCTGTGTGACTTCTTTCACTTAGAATCATCGTACCTGAATCCACTCATTTTGCTGCTACTGGTCTTATGACATTGATTTCGTGGCTGAGGGATATTCCATCGTACGTAAGTTCCACAATGTTTGGAACCATTTTTATATTGCCTGGGATATTTCAGGTGTACCCAGGTTGAGGTTCTTGTAAGCAGTGCAGCCCTCAATTTGGGGGTGGCTCTGTCTTATGGATTTTCAGTTTTCCCAAGGTATATTCCCTAGACTGGAAGTGCCCTTGGCTCTGTAGCTCTGTTGTTTACTTGTTTTAGGGAACACAATGCACTCCTCCAGTGAGGCAGTTGGCAACTTACATCCCGCCCATCAGCATAACAAGGCTCCCTGTTCTCCAGGGCCTGTCTTGCCTTTCTGGTTTTTACACATTTTGTGGATGTCCCTTTTGACCGGTGGGAAGTGATACTTCTGTGTAGTGCAGATTTGCATTGCCCGCTTGCTTGCTTGGCCAAAAAGGGCGTATGCGTTTTCTCCTGAATATATTCAGGAGAAAACGCATACGCCCTTTTTGGCCAAGTGCATCATTGTCGAAGTTGTGCCCCTCTTCCTGTGCTTTACAGGCGATTCCAACGTACCTCTTGAAATCTGTTTCCTGCTATTCTGCCTCGCTTTCAAGTCCGCCTCGTTGCCTTCCCTCAACAGATTTTTGGACGATAGTTGGCCTTGATTACTCTGCCAGTTTGTGAATTGCTGTGCCCCTGAGCTCCATTTTTCAACTCGTTTTCTGTGAGCTGAACACAAGTCCAAACTTTTGGTTCAGGACCTATACTGGTTCCCGGTGGGTGGCTGAGACTTTGGTTGATTCTTCTTCCTGCTGGGAAATTAGAGTGACATGTGCCCATCCAAATGCCTAGCGGCTACTCTCTCATTGGTTCTCCCTCTTCCCTTTCATCCTCTGCCAAATTGGCAACCTGTGCGAACCAGGAGCTTAAAGGGGCTGTCTCTCCAAGTTGGGAGATTGATAGGAAAGCAGTTGGAAAGTCAAACCGGAGCACCAGGAGAGGGGCTCTTCATGGAGTTTTAGAAACTTGTCGTATTCACAGTGTGTCCATTCTCTAGGTTTCCCGTACACGTTATAGCTGTAGTAATATTCCCTTCAACCTGGAGAGCTGGGACCCATGGAATGGGTGCCATGCATTATTGCTTTAAAGGGTCTGCATTTGCTCACCCAATCTCACCAATCCTCTCAGTCCCAAGTGTCCAGCCTTATGCCACATCCAGCTGTCATTGTAGATAGGGTCATTCCAGGTTGCATCAGAGACCCTGAAGGAATTGTAAAGAATTTCCCTGTTTCTTTGTTCTGTTTTTGAAATTCCTTTTTAGAGTGGGTTTGAGCTGATTCTCGCTGCCCTGTTTATGCCAGTCTAGACACACTTGATTCCCTTACGGAGACATATCAATACATAGGTTTTAAGATTCTTACTAGTCAGATCTATTCCTCTGCGGGAAATATGGGGTTTTGAGTCCCTTTCACTGAGGAAGGTGTAGGTCTTGTCTATTCCATAGTTGGTTTTTGGAACGGTACCTGTGCTTATATCAAACTCGGGTTTGATGCATCACCCCACCTCTCCTTCCCCCTTAAGCAGGCATAAGAGTGTTTTCTAAATGTGAGACTCTGTTCTCTTGCCTAACTCAGTTCATGTGTAGCCATGTTTACAGGATCTTCCTAAGTGATATCTTATGATAAGTTTCTTTTCCTGTGTGACTTCTTTCACTTAGAATCATCGTACCTGAATCCACTCATTTTGCTGCTACTGGTCTTATGACATTGATTTCGTGGCTGAGGGATATTCCATCGTACGTAAGTTCCACAATGTTTGGAACCATTTTTATATTTCCTGGGATATTTCAGGTGTACCCAGGTTGAGGTTCCTGTAAGCAGTGCAGCCCTCAATTTGGGGGTGGCTCTGTCTTATGGATTTTCAGTTTTCCCAAGGTATATTCCCTAGACTGGAAGTGCCCTTGGCTCTGTAGCTCTGTTGTTTACTTGTTTTAGGGGACACAATGCACTCCTCCAGTGAGGCAGTTGGCAACTTACATCCCGCCCATCAGCATAACAAGGCTCCCTGTTCTCCAGGGCCTGTCTTGCCTTTCTGGTTTTTACACATTTTGTGGATGTCCCTTTTGACCGGTGGGAAGTGATACTTCTTTGTAGTGCAGATTTGCATTGCCCGCTTGCTTGCTTGGCCAAAAAGGGCGTATGCGTTTTCTCCTGAATATATTCAGGAGAAAACGCATACACACTTTTTGACCAAGTGCATCAATGTCGAAGTTGTGCCCCTCTTCCTGTGCCTTACAGGCGATTCCAACATACCTCTTGAAATCTGTTTCCTTCTATTCTGCCTCGCTTTCAAGTCCGCCTCGTTGCCTTCCCTCAACAGATTTTTGGACGATAGTTGGCCTTGATTACTCTGCCAGTTTGTGAATTGCTGTGCCCCTGAGCTCCATTTTTCAACTCGTTTTTTGTGAGATGAACTCAAGTCCAAACTTTTGGTTCAGGACCTCTACTGGTTCCCGGTGGGTGGCTGAGACTTTGGTTCATTCTTCTTCCTGCCGGGAAATTAGAGTGACATGTGCCCATCCAAATGCCTAACAGCTACTCTCTCATTGGTTCTCCCTCTTCCCTTTCATCCTGTGCCAAATTGGCAACCTGTGCGAACCAGGAGCTTAAAGGGGCTGTCTCTCCAAGTTGGGAGATTGATAGGAAAGCAGTTGGAAAGTCAAACCGGAGCACCAGGAGAGGGGCTCTTCGTTGAGTTTTAGAAACCTTTCATATTCACAGTGTGTCCATTCTCTAGGTTTCCCGTACACGTTATAGCTGTAGTAATATTCCCTTCAACATGGAGAGCTGGGACCCATGGAATGGGTGCCATGCATTATTGCTTTAAAGGGTCTGCATTTGCTCACTGAATCTCACCAATCCTCTCAGTCCCAAGTGTCCAGCCTTATGCCACATCCAGCTGTCATTGTAGATAGGGTCATTCCAGGTTGCATCAGAGACCCTGAAGGAATTGTAAAGAATTTCCCTGTTTCTTTGTTCTGTTTTTGAAATTCCTTTTTAGAGTGGGTTTGAGCTGATTCTCGCTGCCATGTTTAAGCCAGTCTAGACACACTTGATTCCCTTACGGAGACATATCAACACATAGGTTTTAAGATTCTTACTAGTCAGATCTATTCCTCTGCGGGAAATATGGGGTTTTGAGTCCCTTTGACTGAGGAAGGTGTAGGTCTTGTCTATTCCATAGTTGGTTTTTGGAACGGTACCTGTGCTTATATCAAACTCTGGTTTGATGCATCACCCCACCTCTCCTTCCCCCTTAAGCAGGCATAAGAGTGTTTTCTAAATGTGAGACTCTGTTCTCTTGCCTAACTCAGTTCATCTGTAGCCATGTTTACAGGATCTTCCTAAGTGATATCTTATGATAAGTTTCTTTTCCTGTGAGACTTCTTTCACTTAGAATCATCGTACCTGAATCCACTCATTTTGCTGCTACTGGTCTTATGACATTGATTTCATGGCTGAGGGATATTCCATCGTACGTAAGTTCCAGAATGTTTGGAACCATTTTTATATTTCCTGGGATATTTCAGGTGTACCCAGGTTGAGGTTCTTGTAAGCAGTGCAGCCCTCAATTTGGGGGCGCTTCTCTCTTATGGATTTTCAGTTTTCCCAAGGTATATTCCCTAGACTGGAAGTGCCCTTGGTTCTGTAGCTCTGTTGTTTACTTGTTTTAGGGAACACAATGCACTCCTCCAGTGAGGCAGTTGGCAACTTACATCCCGCCCATCAGCATAACAAGGCTCCCTGTTCTCCAGGGCCTGTCTTGCCTTTCTGGTTTTTACACATTTTGTGGATGTCCCTTTTGACCGGTGGGAAGTGATACTTCTTTGTAGTGCAGATTTGCATTGCTCGCTTGCTTGCTTGGCCAAAAAGGGCGTATGCGTTTTCTCCTGAATATATTCAGGAGAAAACGCATACGCCCTTTTTAGCCAAGTGCATCATTGTCGAAGTTGTGCCCCTCTTCCTGTGCTTCACAGGCGATTCCAATGTACCTCTTGAAATCTGTTTCCTGCTATTCTGCCTCGCTTTCAAGTCCGCCTCGTTGCCTTCCCTCAACAGATTTTTGGACGATAGTTGGCCTTGATTACTCTGCCAGTTTGTGAATTGCTGTGCCCCTGAGCTCCATTTTTCAACTCGTTTTTTGTGAGCTGAACGCAAGTCCAAACTTTTGGTTCAGGACCTATACTGGTTCCCGGTGGGTGGCTGAGACTTTGGTTAATTCTTCTTCCTGCCGGGAAATTAGAGTGACATGTGCCCATCCAAATGCCTAACAGCTACTCTCTCATTGGTTCTCCCTCTTCCCTTTCATCCTCTGCCAAATTGGCAACCTGTGCGAACCAGGAGCTTAAAGGGGCTGTCTCTCCAAGTTGGGAGATTGATAGGAAAGCAGTTGGAAAGTCAAACCGGAGCACCAGGAGAGGGGCTCTTCGTTGAGTTTTAGAAACCTTTCATATTCACAGTGTGTCCATTCTCTAGGTTTCCCGTACATGTTATAGCTGTAGTAATATTCCCTTCAACCTGGAGAGCTGGGACCCATGGAATGGATGCCATGCATTATTGCTTTAATGGGTCTGCATTTGCTCACCCAAACTCACCAATCCTCTCAGTCCCAAGTGTCCAGCCTTATGCCACATCCAGCTGTCATTGTAGATAGGGTCATTCCAGGTTGCATCAGAGACCCTGAAGGAATTGTAAAGAATTTCCCTGTTTCTTTGTTCTGTTTTTGAAATTCCTTTTTAGAGTGGGTTTGAGCTGATTCTCGCTGCCATGTTTATGCCAGTCTAGACACACTTGATTCCCTTATGCAGACATATCAACACATAGGTTTTAAGATTCTTACTAGTCAGATCGATTCCTCTGCGGGAAATATGGGGTTTTGAGTCCCTTTCACTGAGGAAGGTGTAGGTCTTGTCTATTCCATAGTTGGATTTTGGAACGGTACCTGTGCTTATATCAAACTCTGGTTTGATGCATCACCCCACCTCTCCTTCCCCCTTAAGCAGGCATAAGAGTGTTTTCTAAATGTGAGACTCTGTTCTCTTGCCTAACTCAGTTCATCTGTAGCCATGTTTACAGGATCTTCCTAAGTGATATCTTATGATAAGTTTCTTTTCCTGTGTGACTTCTTTCACTTAGAATCATCGTACCTGAATCCACTCATTTTGCTGCTACTGGTCTTATGACATTGATTTCATGTCTGAGGGATATTCCATCGTACGTAAGTTACACAATGTTTGGAACCATTTTTATATTTCCTGGGATATTTCAGGTGTACCCAGGTTGAGGTTCTTGTAAGCAGTGCAGCCCTCAATTTAGGGGTGGCTCTGTCTTATGGACTTTCAGTTTTCCCAAGGTATATTCCCTAGACTGGAAGTGCCCTTGGCTCTGTAGCTCTGTTGTTTACTTGTTTTAGGGAACACAATGCACTCCTCCAGTGAGGCAGTTGGCAACTTACATCCCGCCCATCAGCATAACAAGGCTCCCTGTTCTCCAGGGCCTGTCTTGCCTTTCTGGTTTTTACACATTTTGTGGATGTCCCTTTTGACCGTTGGGAAGTGATACTTCTGTGTAGTGCAGATTTGCATTGCCCGCTTGCTGGCTTGGCCAAAAAGGGCGTATGCGTTTTCTCCTGAATATATTCAGGAGAAAACGCATACGCCCTTTTTGGCCAAGTGCATCATTGTCGAAGTTGTGCCCCTCTTCCTGTGCTTTACAGGCGATTTCAACGTACCTCTTGAAATCTGTTTCCTGCTATTCTGCCTCGCTTTCAAGTGCACCTCGTTGCCTACCCTCAACAGATTTTTGGACGATAGTTGGCCTTGATTACTCTGCCAGTTTGTGAATTGCTGTGCCCCTGAGCTCCATTTTTCAACTCGTTTTTTGTGAGCTGAACGCAAGTCCAAACTTTTGGTTCAGGACCTATACTGGTTCCCGGTGGGTGGCTGAGACTTTGGTTAATTCTTCTTCCTGCCGGGAAATTAGAGTGACATGTGCCCATCCAAATGCCTAACAGCTACTCTCTCATTGGTTCTCCCTCTTCCCTTTCATCCTCTGCCAAATTGGCAACCTGTGCGAACCAGGAGCTCAAAGGGGCTGTGTCTCCAAGTTGGGAGTTTGATAGGAAAGCAGTTGGAAAGTCAAACCGGAGCACCAGGAGAGGGGCTCTTCGTTGAGTTTTACAAACCTGTCGTATTCACAGTGTGTCCATTCTCTAGGTTTCCCGTACACGTTATAGCTGTAGTAATATTCCCTTCAACCTGGAGAGCTGGGACCCATGGAATGGGTGCCATGCATTATTGCTTTAATGGGTCTGCATTTGCTCACCCAATCTCACCAATCCTCTCAGTCCCAAGTGTCCACGCTTATGCCACATCCAGCTGTCATTGTAGATAGGGTCATTCCAGGTTGCATCAGAGACCCTGAAGGAATTGTAAAGAATTTCCCTGTTTCTTTGTTCTGTTTTTGAAATTCCTTTTTAGAGTGGGTTTGAGCTGATTCTCGCTGCCATGTTTATGCCAGTCTAGACACACTTGATTCCCTTATGGAGACATATCAACACATAGGTTTTAAGATTCTTACTAGTCAGATCGATTCCTCTGCGGGAAATATGGGGGTTTGAGTCCCTTTCACTGAGGAAGGTGTAGGTCTTGTCTATTCCATAGTTGGTTTTTGGAACGGTACCTGTGCTTATATCAAACTCTGGTTTGATGCATCACCCCACCTCTCCTTCCCCCTTAAGCAGGCATAAGAGTGTTTTCTAAATGTGAGACTCTGTTCTCTTTCCTAACTCAGTTCATGTGTAGCCATGTTTACAGGATCTTCCTAAGTGATATCTTATGATAAGTTTATTTTCCTGTGTGACTTCTTTCACTTAGAATCATCGTACCTGAATCCACTCATTTTGCTGCTACTGGTCTTATGACATTGATTTCATGGCTGAGTGATATTCCATCGTACGTAAGTTCCACAATGTTTTGAACCATTTTTATATTTCCTGGGATATTTCAGGTGTACCCAGGTTGAGGTTCTTGTAAGCAGTGCAGCCCTCAATTTGGGGGTGGCTCGGTCTTATGGATTTTCAATTTTCCCAAGGTATATTCCCTAGACTGGAAGTGCCCTTGGCTCTGTAGCTCTGTCGTTTACTTGTTTTAGGGAACACAATGCACTCCTCCAGTGAGGCAGTTGGCAACTTACATCCCGCCCATCAGCATAACAAGGCTCCATGTTCTCCAGGGCCTGTCTTGCCTTTCTGGTTTTTACACATTTTGTGGATGTCTCTTTTGACCGTTGGGAAGTGATACTTCTTTGTAGTGCAGATTTGCATTGCCCGCTTGCTTGCTTGGCCAAAAAGGGCGTATGCTTTTCTCCTGAATATATTCAGGAGAAAACGCATACGCCCTTTTTGGCCAAGTGCATCATTGTCGAAGTTGTGCCCCTCTTCCTGTGCTTTACAGGCGATTCCAACGTACCTCTTGAAGTCTGTTTCCTGCTATTCTGCCTCGCTTTCAAGTCCGCCTCGTTGCCTTCCCTCAACAGATTTTTGGACGATAGTTGGCCTTGATTACTCTGCCAGTTTGTGAATTGCTGTGCCCCTGAGCTCCATTTTTCAACTCGTTTTTTGTGAGCTGAACGCAAGTCCAAACTTTTGGTTCAGGACCTATACTGGTTCCCGGTGGGTGGCTGAGACTTTGGTTATTTCTTCTTCCTGCCGGGAAATTAGAGTGACAAGTGCCCATCCAAATGCCTAACAGCTACTCTCTCATTGGTTCTCCCTCTTCCCTTTCATCCTCTGCCAAATTGGCAACCTGTGAGAACCAGGAGCTTAAAGGGGCTGTCTCTCCAAGTTGGGAGATTGATAGGAAAGCAGTTGGAAAGTCAAACCGGAGCACCAGGAGAGGGGCTCTTCGTTGAGTTTTAGAAACCTTTCGTATTCACGGTGTGTCCATTCTCTAGGTTTCCCGTACACGTTATAGCTGTAGTAATATTCCCTTCAACCTGGAGAGCTGGGACCCATGGAATGGATGCCATGCATTATTGCTTTAAAGGGTCTGCATTTGCTCACCCAAACTCACCAATCCTCTCAGTCCCAAGTGTTCAGCCTTATGCCACATCCAGCTGTCATTGTAGATAGGGTCATTCCAGGTTGCATCAGAGACCCTGAAGGAATTGTAAAGAATTTCCCTGTTTCTTTGTTCTGTTTTTGAAATTCCTTTTTAGAGTGGGTTTGAGCTGATTCTCGCTGCCATGTTTATGCCAGTCTAGACACACTTGATTCCCTTACGGAGACATATCAACACATAGGTTTTAAGATTCTTACTAGTCAGATCGATTCCTCTGCGGGAAATATGGGGTTTTGAGTCCCTTTGACAGAGGAAGGTGTAGGTCTTGTCTATTCCATAGTTGGTTTTTGGAACGGTACCTGTGCTTATATGAAACTCTGGTTTGATGCATCACCCCACCTCTCCTTCCCCCTTAAGCAGGCATAAGAGTGTTTTCTAAATGTGAGACTCTGTTCTCTTTCCTAACTCAGTTCATGTGTAGCCATGTTTACAGGATCTTCCTAAGTGATATCTTATGATAAGTTTCTTTTCCTGTGTGACTTCTTTCACTTAGAATCATCGTACCTGAATCCACTCATTTTGCTGCTACTGGTCTTATGACATTGATTTCATGGCTGAGGGATATTCCATCGTACGTAAGTTCCACAATGTTTGGAACCGTTTTTATATTTCCTGGGATATTTCAGGTGTACCCAGGTTGAGGTTCTTGTAAGCAGTACAGCCCTCAATTTGGGTGTGGCTCTGTCTTATGGATTTTCAGTTTTCCCAAGGTATATTCCCTAGACTGGAAGTGCCCTTGGCTCTGTAGCTCTGTTGTTTACTTGTTTTAGGGAACACAATGCACTCCTCCAGTGAGGCAGTTGGCAACTTACATCCCGCCCATCAGCATAACAAGGCTCCCTGTTCTCCAGGGCCTGTCTTGCCTTTCTGGTTTTTACACATTTTGTGGATGTCCCTTTTGACCGGTGGGAAGTGATACTTCTTTGTAGTGCAGATTTGCATTGCCCGCTTGCTTGCTTGGCCAAAAAGGGCGTATGCGTTTTCTCCTGAATATATTCAGGAGAAAACGCTTACGCCCTTTTTGGCCAAGTGCATCATTGTCGAAGTTGTGCCCCTCTTCCTGTGCTTTACAGGCGATTCCAACGTACCTCTTGAAATCTGTTTCCTGCTATTCTGCCTCGCTTTCAAGTCTGCCTCGTTGTCTTCCCTCAACAGATTTTTGGACGATAGTTGGCCTTGATTACTCTGCCAGTTTGTGAATTGCTGTGCCCCTGAGCTCCATTTTTCAATTCGTTTTTTGTGAGCTGAACGCAAGTCCAAACTTTTGGTTCAGGACCTATACTGGTTCCCGGTGGGTGGCTGAGACTTTGGTTAATTCTTCTTCCTGCCGGGAAATTAGAGTGACATGTGGCAATCCAAATGCCTAACAGCTACTCTCTCATTGGTTCTCCCTCTTCCCTTTCATCCTCTGCCAAATTGGCAACGTGTGCGAACCAGGAGCTTAAAGGGGCTGTCTCTCCAAGTTGGGAGATTGATAGGAAAGCAGTTGGAAAGTCAAACCGGAGCACCAGGAGAGGGGCTCTTCGTTGAGTTTTAGAAACCTTTCATATTCACAGTGTGTCCATTATCTAGGTTTCCCGTACACGTTATAGCTGTAGTAATATTCCGTTCAACATGGAGAGCTGGGACCCATGGAATGGGTGCCATGCATTATTGCTTTAAAGGGTCTGCATTTGCTCACCCAATCTCACCAATCCTCTCAGTCCCAAGTGTCCAGCCTTATGCCACATCCAGCTGTCATTGTACATAGGGTCATTCCAGGTTGCATCAGAGACCCTGAAGGAATTGTAAAGAATTTCCCTGTTTCTTTGTTCTGTTTTTGAAATTCCTTTTTAGAGTGGGTTTGAGCTGATTCTCGCTGCCATGTTTATGCCAGTCTAGACACACTTGATTCCCTTACGGAGACATATCAATACATAGGTTTTAAGATTCTTACTAGTCAGATCTATTCCTCTGCGGGAAATATGGGGTTTTGAGTCCCTTTCACTGAGGAAGGTGTAGGTCTTGTCTATTCCATAGTTGGTTTTTGGAACAGTACCTGTGCTTATATCAAACTCTGGTTTGATGCATCACCCCACCTCTCCTTCCCCCTTAAGCAGGCATAAGAGTGTTTTCTAAATGTGAGACTCTGTTCTCTTTCCTAACTCAGTTCATGTGTAGCCATGTTTACAGGATCTTCCTAAGTGATATCTTATGATAAGTTTCTTTTCCTGTGTGACTTCTTTCCCTTAGAATCATCGTACCTGAATCCACTCATTTTGCTGCTACTGGTCTTATGACATTGATTTCGTGGCTGAGGGATATTCCATCGTACGTAAGTTCCACAATGTTTGGAACCATTTTTATATTGCCTGGGATATTTCAGGTGTACCCAGGTTGAGGTTCTTGTAAGCAGTGCAGCCCTCAATTTGGGGGTGGCTCTGTCTTATGGATTTTCAGTTTTCCCAAGGTATATTCCCTAGACTGGAAGTGCCCTTGGCTCTGTAGCTCTGTTGTTTACTTGTTTTAGGGAACACAATGCACTCCTCCAGTGAGGCAGTTGGCAACTTACATCCCGCCCATCAGCATAACAAGGCTCCCTGTTCTCCAGGGCCTGTCTTGCCTTTCTGGTTTTTACACATTTTGTGGATGTCCCTTTTGACCGGTGGGAAGTGATACTTCTTTGTAGTGCAGATTTGCATTGCCCGCTTGCTTGCTTGGCCAAAAAGGGCGTATGCGTTTTCTCCTGAATATATTCAGGAGAAAACGCTTACGCCCTTTTTGGCCAAGTGCATCATTGTCGAAGTTGTGCCCCTCTTCCTGTGCTTTACAGGCGATTCCAACGTACCTCTTGAAATCTGTTTCCTGCTATTCTGCCTCGCTTTCAAGTCTGCCTCGTTGTCTTCCCTCAACAGATTTTTGGACGATAGTTGGCCTTGATTACTCTGCCAGTTTGTGAATTGCTGTGCCCCTGAGCTCCATTTTTCAACTCTTTTTTTGTGAGCTGAACGCAAGTCCAAACTTTTGGTTCAGGACCTATACTGGTTCCCGGTGGGTGGCTGAGACTTTGGTTAATTCTTCTTCCTGCCGGGAAATTAGAGTGACATGTGCCCATCCAAATGCCTAGCGGCTACTCTCTCATTGGTTCTCCCTCTTCCCTTTCATCCTCTGCCAAATTGGCAACCTGTGCGAACCAGGAGCTTAAAGGGGCTGTCTCTCCAAGTTGGGAGATTGCTAGGAAAGCAGTTGGAAAGTCAAACCGGAGCACCAGGAGAGGGGCTCTTCGTTGTGTTTTAGAAACCTGTCGTATTCACAGTGTGTCCATTCTCTAGGTTTCCCGTTCACGTTATAGCTGTAGTAATATTCCCTTCAACCTGGAGAGCTGGGACCCATGGAATGGGTGCCATGCATTATTGCTTTAAAGGGTCTGCATTTGCTCACCCAATCTCACCAATCCTCTCAGTCCCAAGTGTCCAGCCTTATGCCACATCCAGCTGTCATTGTAGATAGGGTCATTCCAGGTTGCATCAGAGACCCTGAAGGAATTTTGAAGAATTTCCCTGTTTCTTTGTTCTGTTTTTGAAATTCCCTTTTAGAGTGGGTTTGAGCTGATTCTCGCTGCCCTGTTTATGCCAGTCTAGACACACTTGATTCCCTTACGGAGACATATCAATACATAGGTTTTAAGATTCTTACTAGTCAGATCTATTCCTCTGCGGGAAATATGGGGTTTTGAGTCCCTTTCACTGAGGAAGGTGTAGGTCTTGTCTATTCCATAGTTGGTTTTTGGAACGGTACCTGTGCTTATATCAAACTCGGGTTTGATGCATCACCCCACCTCTCCTTCCCCCTTAAGCAGGCATAAGAGTGTTTTCTAAATGTGAGACTCTGTTCTCTTGCCTAACTCAGTTCATGTGTAGCCATGTTTACAGGATCTTCCTAAGTGATATCTTATGATAAGTTTCTTTTCCTGTGTGACTTCTTTCCCTTAGAATCATCGTACCTGAATCCACTCATTTTGCTGCTACTGGTCTTATGACATTGATTTCGTGGCTGAGGGATATTCCATCGTACATAAGTTCCACAATGTTTGGAACCATTTTTATATTGCCTGGGATAATTCAGGTGTACCCAGGTTGAGGTTCTTGTAAGCAGTGCAGCCCTCAATTTGGGGGTGGCTCTGTCTTATGGATTTTCAGTTTTCCCAAGGTATATTCCCTAGACTGGAAGTGCCCTTGGCTCTGTAGCTCTGTTGTTTACTTGTTTTAGGGAACACAATGCACTCCTCCAGTGAGGCAGTTGGCAACTTACATCCCGCCCATCAGCATAACAAGGCTCCCTGTTCTCCAGGGCCTGTCTTGCCTTTCTGGTTTTTACACATTTTGTGGATGTCCCTTTTGACCGGTGGGAAGTGATACTTCTGTGTAGTGCAGATTTGCATTGCCCGCTTGCTTGCTTGGCCAAAAAGGGCGTATGCGTTTTCTCCTGAATATATTCAGGAGAAAACGCATACGCCCTTTTTGGCCAAGTGCATCATTGTCGAAGTTGTGCCCCTCTTCCTGTGCTTTACAGGCGATTCCAACGTACCTCTTGAAATCTGTTTCCTGCTATTCTGCCTCGCTTTCAAGTCTGCCTCGTTGCCTTCCCTCAACAGATTTTTGGACGATAGTTGGCCTTGATTACTCTGCCAGTTTGTGAATTGCTGTGCCCCTGAGCTCCATTTTTCAACTCTTTTTTTGTGAGCTGAACGCAAGTCCAAACTTTTGGTTCAGGACCTATACTGGTTCCCGGTGGGTGGCTGAGACTTTGGTTAATTCTTCTTCCTGCCGGGAAATTAGAGTGACATGTGCCCATCCAAATGCCTAGCGGCTACTCTCTCATTGGTTCTCCCTCTTCCCTTTCATCCTCTGCCAAATTGGCAACCTGTGCGAACCAGGAGCTTAAAGGGGCTGTCTCTCCAAGTTGGGAGATTGCTAGGAAAGCAGTTGGAAAGTCAAACCGGAGCACCAGGAGAGGGGCTCTTCGTTGAGTTTTACAAACCTGTCGTATTCACAGTGTGTCCATTCTCTAGGTTTCCCGTACACGTTATAGCTGTAGTAATATTCCCTTCAACCTGGAGAGCTGGGACCCATGGAATGGGTGCCATGCATTATTGCTTTAAAGGGTCTGCATTTGCTCACCCAATCTCACCAATCCTCTCAGTCCCAAGTGTCCAGCCTTATGCCACATCCAGCTGTCATTGTAGATAGGGTCATTCCAGGTTGCATCAGAGACCCTGAAGGAATTTTGAAGAATTTCCCTGTTTCTTTGTTCTGTTTTTGAAATTCCCTTTTAGAGTGGGTTTGAGCTGATTCTCGCTGCCCTGTTTATGCCAGTCTAGACACACTTGATTCCCTTACGGAGACATATCAATACATAGGTTTTAAGATTCTTACTAGTCAGATCTATTCCTCTGCGGGAAATATGGGGTTTTGAGTCCCTTTCACTGAGGAAGGTGTAGGTCTTGTCTATTCCATAGTTGGTTTTTGGAACGGTACCTGTGCTTATATCAAACTCGGGTTTGATGCATCACCCCACCTCTCCTTCCCCCTTAAGCAGGCATAAGAGTGTTTTCTAAATGTGAGACTCTGTTCTCTTGCCTAACTCAGTTCATGTGTAGCCATGTTTACAGGATCTTCCTAAGTGATATCTTATGATAAGTTTCTTTTCCTGTGTGACTTCTTTCACTTAGAATCATCGTACCTGAATCCACTCATTTTGCTGCTACTGGTCTTATGACATTGATTTCGTGGCTGAGGGATATTCCATCGTACGTAAGTTCCACAATGTTTGGAACCATTTTTATATTGCCTGGGATATTTCAGGTGTACCCAGGTTGAGGTTCTTGTAAGCAGTGCAGCCCTCAATTTGGGGGTGGCTCTGTCTTATGGATTTTCAGTTTTCCCAAGGTATATTCCCTAGACTGGAAGTGCCCTTGGCTCTGTAGCTCTGTTGTTTACTTGTTTTAGGGAACACAATGCACTCCTCCAGTGAGGCAGTTGGCAACTTACATCCCGCCCATCAGCATAACAAGGCTCCCTGTTCTCCAGGGCCTGTCTTGCCTTTCTGGTTTTTACACATTTTGTGGATGTCCCTTTTGACCGGTGGGAAGTGATACTTCTGTGTAGTGCAGATTTGCATTGCCCGCTTGCTTGCTTGGCCAAAAAGGGCGTATGCGTTTTCTCCTGAATATATTCAGGAGAAAACTCATACGCCCTTTTTGGCCAAGTGCATCATTGTCGAAGTTGTGCCCCTCTTCCTGTGCTTTACAGGCGATTCCAACGTACCTCTTGAAATCTGTTTCCTGCTATTCTGCCTCGCTTTCAAGTCCGCCTCGTTGCCTTCCCTCAACAGATTTTTGGACGATAGTTGGCCTTGATTACTCTGCCAGTTTGTGAATTGCTGTGCCCCTGAGCTCCATTTTTCAACTCGTTTTCTGTGAGCTGAACGCAAGTCCAAACTTTTGGTTCAGGACCTATACTGGTTCCCGGTGGGTGGCTGAGACTTTGGTTAATTCTTCTTCCTGCCGGGAAATTAGAGTGACATGTGCCCATCCAAATGCCTAGCGGCTACTCTCTCATTGGTTCTCCCTCTTCCCTTTCATCCTCTGCCAAATTGGCAACCTGTGCGAACCAGGAGCTTAAAGGGGCTGTCTCTCCAAGTTGGGAGATTGCTAGGAAAGCAGTTGGAAAGTCAAACCGGAGCACCAGGAGAGGGGCTCTTCGTTGAGTTTTAGAAACCTGTCGTATTCACAGTGTGTCCATTCTCTAGGTTTCCCGTACACGTTATAGCTGTAGTAATATTCCCTTCAACCTGGAGAGCTGGGACCCATGGAATGGGTGCCATGCATTATTGCTTTAAAGGGTCTGCATTTGCTCACCCAATCTCACCAATCCTCTCAGTCCCAAGTGTCCAGCCTTATGCCACATCCAGCTGTCATTGTAGATAGGGTCATTCCAGGTTGCATCAGAGACCCTGAAGGAATTTTGAAGAATTTCCCTGTTTCTTTGTTCTGTTTTTGAAATTCCTTTTTAGAGTGGGTTTGAGCTGATTCTCGCTGCCCTGTTTATGCCAGTCTAGACACACTTGATTCCCTTATGGAGACATATCAATACATAGGTTTTAAGATTCTTACTAGTCAGATCTATTCCTCTGCGGGAAATATGGGGTTTTGAGTCCCTTTCACTGAGGAAGGTGTAGGTCTTGTCTATTCCATAGTTGGTTTTTGGAACGGTACCTGTGCTTATATCAAACTCGGGTTTGATGCATCACCCCACCTCTCCTTCCCCCTTAAGCAGGCATAAGAGTGTTTTCTAAATGTGAGACTCTGTTCTCTTGCCTAACTCAGTTCATGTGTAGCCATGTTTACAGGATCTTCCTAAGTGATATCTTATGATAAGTTTCTTTTCCTGTGTGACTTCTTTCACTTAGAATCATCGTACCTGAATCCACTCATTTTGCTGCTACTGGTCTTATGACATTGATTTCGTGGCTGAGGGATATTCCATCGTACGTAAGTTCCACAATGTTTGGAACCATTTTTATATTGCCTGGGATATTTCAGGTGTACCCAGGTTGAGGTTCTTGTAAGCAGTGCAGCCCTCAATTTGGGGGTGGCTCTGTCTTATGGATTTTCAGTTTTCCCAAGGTATATTCCCTCGACTGGAAGTGCCCTTGGCTCTGTAGCTCTGTTGTTTACTTGTTTTAGGGAACACAATGCACTCCTCCAGTGAGGCAGTTGGCAACATACATCCCGCCCATCAGCATAACAAGGCTCCCTGTTCTCCAGGGCCTGTCTTGCCTTTCTGGTTTTTACACATTTTGTGGATGTCCCTTTTGACCGGTGGGAAGTGATACTTCTGTGTAGTGCAGATTTGCATTGCCCGCTTGCTTGCTTGGCCAAAAAGGGCGTATGCGTTTTCTCCTGAATATATTCAGGAGAAAACGCATACGCCCTTTTTGGCCAAGTGCATCATTGTCGAAGTTGTGCCCCTCTTCCTGTGCTTTACAGGCGATTCCAACGTACCTCTTGAAATCTGTTTCCTGCTATTCTGCCTCGCTTTCAAGTCCGCCTCGTTGCCTTCCCTCAACAGATTTTTGGACGATAGTTGGCCTTGATTACTCTGCCAGTTTGTGAATTACTGTGCCCCTGAGCTCCATTTTTCAACTCGTTTTCTGTGAGCTGAACGCAAGTCCAAACTTTTGGTTCAGGACCTATACTGGTTCCCGGTGGGTGGCTGAGACTTTGGTTAATTCTTCTTCCTGCCGGGAAATTAGAGTGACATGTGCCCATCCAAATGCCTAGCAGCTACTCTCTCATTGGTTCTCCCTCTTCCCTTTCATCCTCTGCCAAATTGGCAACCTGTGCGAACCAGGAGCTTAAAGGGGCTGTCTCTCCAAGTTGGGAGATTGCTAGGAAAGCAGTTGGAAAGTCAAACCGGAGCACCAGGAGAGGGGCTCTTCATGGAGTTTTAGAAACCTGTCGTATTCACAGTGTGTCCATTCTCTAGGTTTCCCGTACACGTTATAGCTGTAGTAATATTCCCTTCAACCTGGAGAGCTGGGACCCATGGAATGGGTGCCATGCATTATTGCTTTAAAGGGTCTGCATTTGCTCACCCAATCTCACCAATCCAATCAGTCCCAAGTGTCCAGCCTTATGCCACATCCAGCTGTCATTGTAGATAGGGTCATTCCAGGTTGCATCAGAGACCCTGAAGGAATTGTAAAGAATTTCCCTGTTTCTTTGTTCTGTTTTTGAAATTCCCTTTTAGAGTGGGTTTGAGCTGATTCTCGCTGCCCTGTTTATGCCAGTCTAGACACACTTGATTCCCTTACGGAGACATATCAATACATAGGTTTTAAGATTCTTACTAGTCAGATCTATTCCTCTGCGGGAAATATGGGGTTTTGAGTCCCTTTCACTGAGGAAGGTGTAAGTCTTGTCTATTCCATAGTTGGTTTTTGGAACGGTACCTGTGCTTATATCAAACTCGGGTTTGATGCATCACCCCACCTCTCCTTCCCCCTTAAGCAGGCATAAGAGTGTTTTCTAAATGTGAGACTCTGTTCTCTTGCCTAACTCAGTTCATGTGTAGCCATGTTTACAGGATCTTCCTAAGTGATATCTTATGATAAGTTTCTTTTCCTGTGTGACTTCTTTCACTTAGAATCATCGTACCTGAATCCACTCATTTTGCTGCTACTGGTCTTATGACATTGATTTCGTGGCTGAGGGATATTCCATCGTACGTAAGTTCCACAATGTTTGGAACCATTTTTATATTGCCTGGGATATTTCAGGTGTACCCAGGTTGAGGTTCTTGTAAGCAGTGCAGCCCTCAATTTGGGGGTGGCTCTGTCTTATGGATTTTCAGTTTTCCCAAGGTATATTCCCTAGACTGGAAGTGCCCTTGGCTCTGTAGCTCTGTTGTTTACTTGTTTTAGGGAACACAATGCACTCCTCCAGTGAGGCAGTTGGCAACTTACATCCCGCCCATCAGCATAACAAGTCTCCCTGTTCTCCAGGGCCTGTCTTGCCTTTCTGGTTTTTACACATTTTGTGGATGTCCCTTTTGACCGGTGGGAAGTGATACTTCTGTGTAGTGCAGATTTGCATTGCCCGCTTGCTTGCTTGGCCAAAAAGGGCGTATGCGTTTTCTCCTGAATATATTCAGGAGAAAACGCATACGCCCTTTTTGGCCAAGTGCATCATTGTCGAAGTTGTGCCCCTCTTCCTGTGCTTTACAGGCGATTCCAACGTACCTCTTGAAATCTGTTTCCTGCTATTCTGCCTCGCTTTCAAGTCCGCCTCATTGCCTTCCCTCAACAGATTTTTGGACGATAGTTGGCCTTGATTACTCTGCCAGTTTGTGAATTGCTGTGCCCCTGAGCTCCATTTTTCAACTCGTTTTCTGTGAGCTGAACACAAGTCCAAACTTTTGGTTCAGGACCTATACTGGTTCCCGGTGGGTGGCTGAGACTTTGGTTGATTCTTCTTCCTGCTGGGAAATTAGAGTGACATGTGCCCATCCAAATGCCTAGCGGCTACTCTCTCATTGGTTCTCCCTCTTCCCTTTCATCCTCTGCCAAATTGGCAACCTGTGCGAACCAGGAGCTTAAAGGGGCTGTCTCTCCAATTTGGGAGATTTCTAGGAAAGCAGTTGGAAAGTCAAACCGGAGCACCAGGAGAGGGGCTCTTCGTTGAGTTTTAGAAAACTGTCGTATTCACAGTGTGTCCATTCTCTAGGTTTCCCGTACACGTTATAGCTGTAGTAATATTCCCTTCAACCTGGAGAGCTGGGACCCATGGAATGGGTGCCATGCATTATTGCTTTAAAGGGTCTGCATTTGCTCACCCAATCTCACCAATCCTCTCAGTCCCAAGTGTCCAGCCTTATGCCACATCCAGCTGTCATTGTAGATAGGGTCATTCCAGGTTGCATCAGAGACCCTGAAGGAATTTTGAAGAATTTCCCTGTTTCTTTGTTCTGTTTTTGAAATTCCTTTTTAGAGTGGGTTTGAGCTGATTCTCGCTGCCCTGTTTATGCCAGTCTAGACACACTTGATTCCCTTACGGAGACATATCAATACATAGGTTTTAAGATTCTTACTAGTCAGATCTATTCCTCTGCGGGAAATATGGGGTTTTGAGTCCCTTTCACTGAGGAAGGTGTAGGTCTTGTCTATTCCATAGTTGGTTTTTGGAACGGTACCTGTGCTTATATCAAACTCGGGTTTGATGCATCACCCCACCTCTCCTTCCCCCTTAAGCAGGCATAAGAGTGTTTTCTAAATGTGAGACTCTGTTCTCTTGCCTAACTCAGTTCATGTGTAGCCATGTTTACAGGATCTTCCTAAGTGATATCTTATGATAAGTTTCTTTTCCTGTGTGACTTCTTTCACTTAGAATCATCGTACCTGAATCCACTCATTTTGCTGCTACTGGTCTTATGACATTGATTTCGTGGCTGAGGGATATTCCATCGTACGAAAGTTCCACAATGTTTGGAACCATTTTTATATTGCCTGGGATATTTCAGGTGTACCCAGGTTGAGGTTCTTGTAAGCAGTGCAGCCCTCAATTTGGGGGTGGCTCTGTCTTATGGATTTTCAGTTTTCCCAAGGTATATTCCCTAGACTGGAAGTGCCCTTGGCTCTGTAGCTCTGTTGTTTACTTGTTTTAGGGAACACAATGCACTCCTCCAGTGAGGCAGTTGGCAACATACATCCCGCCCATCAGCATAACAAGGCTCCCTGTTCTCCAGGGCCTGTCTTGCCTTTCTGGTTTTTACACATTTTGTGGATGTCCCTTTTGACCGGTGGGAAGTGATACTTCTGTGTAGTGCAGATTTGCATTGCCCGCTTGCTTGCTTGGCCAAAAAGGGCGTATGCGTTTTCTCCTGAATATATTCAGGAGAAAACGCATACGCCCTTTTTGGCCAAGTGCATCATTGTCGAAGTTGTGCCCCTCTTCCTGTGCTTTACAGGCGATTCCAACGTACCTCTTGAAATCTGTTTCCTGCTATTCTGCCTCGCTTTCAAGTCCGCCTCGTTGCCTTCCCTCAACAGATTTTTGGACGATAGTTGGCCTTGATTACTCTGCCAGTTTGTGAATTGCTGTGCCCCTGAGCTCCATTTTTCAACTCGTTTTCTGTGAGCTGAACGCAAGTCCAAACTTTTGGTTCAGGACCTATACTGGTTCCCGGTGGGTGGCTGAGACTTTGGTTAATTCTTCTTCCTGCCGGGAAATTAGAGTGACATGTGCCCATCCAAATGCCTAGCAGCTACTCTCTCATTGGTTCTCCCTCTTCCCTTTCATCCTCTGCCAAATTGGCAACCTGTGCGAACCAGGAGCTTAAAGGGGCTGTCTCTCCAAGTTGGGAGATTGATAGGAAAGCAGTTGGAAAGTCAAACCGGAGCACCAGGAGAGGGGCTCTTCATGGAGTTTTAGAAACCTGTCGTATTCACAGTGTGTCCATTCTCTAGGTTTCCCGTACACGTTATAGCTGTAGTAATATTCCCTTCAACCTGGAGAGCTGGGACCCATGGAATGGGTGCCATGCATTATTGCTTTAAAGGGTCTGCATTTGCTCACCCAATCTCACCAATCCTCTCAGTCCCAAGTGTCCAGCCTTATGCCACATCCAGCTGTCATTGTAGATAGGGTCATTCCAGGTTGCATCAGAGACCCTGAAGGAATTGTAAAGAATTTCCCTGTTTCTTTGTTCTGTTTTTGAAATTCCTTTTTAGAGTGGGTTTGAGCTGATTCTCGCTGCCCTGTTTATGCCAGTCTAGACACACTTGATTCCCTTACGGAGACATATCAATACATAGGTTTTAAGATTCTTACTAGTCAGATCTATTCCTCTGCGGGAAATATGGGGTTTTGAGTCCCTTTCACTGAGGAAGGTGTAGGTCTTGTCTATTCCATAGTTGGTTTTTGGAACGGTACCTGTGCTTATATCAAACTCGGGTTTGATGCATCACCCCACCTCTCCTTCCCCCTTAAGCAGGCATAAGAGTGTTTTCTAAATGTGAGACTCTGTTCTCTTGCCTAACTCAGTTCATGTGTAGCCATGTTTACAGGATCTTCCTAAGTGATATCTTATGATAAGTTTCTTTTCCTGTGTGACTTCTTTCACTTAGAATCATCGTACCTGAATCCACTCATTTTGCTGCTACTGGTCTTATGACATTGATTTCGTGGCTGAGGGATATTCCATCGTACGTAAGTTCCACAATGTTTGGAACCATTTTTATATTGCCTGGGATATTTCAGGTGTACCCAGGTTGAGGTTCTTGTAAGCAGTGCAGCCCTCAATTTGGGGGTGGCTCTGTCTTATGGATTTTCAGTTTTCCCAAGGTATATTCCCTAGACTGGAAGTGCCCTTGGCTCTGTAGCTCTGTTGTTTACTTGTTTTAGGGAACACAATGCACTCCTCCAGTGAGGCAGTTGGCAACTTACATCCCGCCCATCAGCATAACAAGGCTCCCTGTTCTCCAGGGCCTGTCTTGCCTTTCTGGTTTTTACACATTTTGTGGATGTCCCTTTTGACCGGTGGGAAGTGATACTTCTGTGTAGTGCAGATTTGCATTGCCCGCTTGCTTGCTTGGCCAAAAAGGGCGTATGCGTTTTCTCCTGAATATATTCAGGAGAAAACGCATACGCCCTTTTTGGCCAAGTGCATCATTGTCGAAGTTGTGCCCCTCTTCCTGTGCTTTACAGGCGATTCCAACTTACCTCTTGAAATCTGTTTCCTGCTATTCTGCCTCGCTTTCAAGTCCGCCTCGTTGCCTTCCCTCAACAGATTTTTGGACGATAGTTGGCCTTGATTACTCTGCCAGTTTGTGAATTGCTGTGCCCCTGAGCTCCATTTTTCAACTCGTTTTCTGTGAGCTGAACACAAGTCCAAACTTTTGGTTCAGGACCTATACTGGTTCCCGGTGGGTGGCTGAGACTTTGGTTGATACTTCTTCCTGCTGGGAAATTAGAGTGACATGTGCCCATCCAAATGCCTAGCGGCTACTCTCTCATTGGTTCTCCCTCTTCCCTTTCATCCTCTGCCAAATTGGCAACCTGTGCGAACCAGGAGCTTAAAGGGGCTGTCTCTCCAATTTGGGAGATTGCTAGGAAAGCAGTTGGAAAGTCAAACCGGAGCACCAGGAGAGGGGCTCTTCGTTGAGTTTTAGAAAACTGTCGTATTCACAGTGTGTCCATTCTCTAGGTTTCCCGTACACGTTATAGCTGTAGTAATATTCCCTTCAACCTGGAGAGCTGGGACCCATGGAATGGGTGCCATGCATTATTGCTTTAAAGGGTCTGCATTTGCTCACCCAATCTCACCAATCCTCTCAGTCCCAAGTGTCCAGCCTTATGCCACATCCAGCTGTCATTGTAGATAGGGTCATTCCAGGTTGCATCAGAGACCCTGAAGGAATTTTGAAGAATTTCCCTGTTTCTTTGTTCTGTTTTTGAAATTCCTTTTTAGAGTGGGTTTGAGCTGATTCTCGCTGCCCTGTTTATGCCAGTCTAGACACACTTGATTCCCTTACGGAGACATATCAATACATAGGTTTTAAGATTCTTACTAGTCAGATCTATTCCTCTGCGGGAAATATGGGGTTTTGAGTCCCTTTCACTGAGGAAGGTGTAGGTCTTGTCTATTCCATAGTTGGTTTTTGGAACGGTACCTGTGCTTATATCAAACTCGGGTTTGATGCATCACCCCACCTCTCCTTCCCCCTTAAGCAGGCATAAGAGTGTTTTCTAAATGTGAGACTCAGTTCTCTTGCCTAACTCAGTTCATGTGTAGCCATGTTTACAGGATCTTCCTAAGTGATATCTTATGATAAGTTTCTTTTCCTGTGTGACTTCTTTCACTTAGAATCATCGTACCTGAATCCACTCATTTTGCTGCTACTGGTCTTATGACATTGATTTCGTGGCTGAGGGATATTCCATCGTACGAAAGTTCCACAATGTTTGGAACCATTTTTATATTGCCTGGGATATTTCAGGTGTACCCAGGTTGAGGTTCTTGTAAGCAGTGCAGCCCTCAATTTGGGGGTGGCTCTGTCTTATGGATTTTCAGTTTTCCCAAGGTATATTCCCTAGACTGGAAGTGCCCTTGGCTCTGTAGCTCTGTTGTTTACTTGTTTTAGGGAACACAATGCACTCCTCCAGTGAGGCAGTTGGCAACATACATCCCGCCCATCAGCATAACAAGGCTCCCTGTTCTCCAGGGCCTGTCTTGCCTTTCTGGTTTTTACACATTTTGTGGATGTCCCTTTTGACCGGTGGGAAGTGATACTTCTGTGTAGTGCAGATTTGCATTGCCCGCTTGCTTGCTTGGCCAAAAAGGGCGTATGCGTTTTCTCCTGAATATATTCAGGAGAAAACGCATACGCCCTTTTTGGCCAAGTGCATCATTGTCGAAGTTGTGCCCCTCTTCCTGTGCTTTACAGGCGATTCCAACGTACCTCTTGAAATCTGTTTCCTGCTATTCTGCCTCGCTTTCAAGTCCGCCTCGTTGTCTTCCCTCAACAGATTTTTGGACGATAGTTGGCCTTGATTACTCTGCCAGTTTGTGAATTGCTGTGCCCCTGAGCTCCATTTTTCAACTCGTTTTCTGTGAGCTGAACGCAAGTCCAAACTTTTGGTTCAGGACCTATACTGGTTCCCGGTGGGTGGCTGAGACTTTGGTTAATTCTTCTTCCTGCCGGGAAATTAGAGTGACATGTGCCCATCCAAATGCCTAGCAGCTACTCTCTCATTGGTTCTCCCTCTTCCCTTTCATCCTCTGCCAAATTGGCAACCTGTGCGAACCAGGAGCTTAAAGGGGCTGTCTCTCCAAGTTGGGAGATTGATAGGAAAGCAGTTGGAAAGTCAAACCGGAGCACCAGGAGAGGGGATCTTCATGGAGTTTTAGAAACCTGTCGTATTCACAGTGTGTCCATTCTCTAGGTTTCCCGTACACGTTATAGCTGTAGTAATATTCCCTTTAACCTGGAGAGCTGGGACCCATGGAATGGGTGCCATGCATTATTGCTTTAAAGGGTCTGCATTTGCTCACCCAATCTCACCAATCCAATCAGTCCCAAGTGTCCAGCCTTATGCCACATCCAGCTGTCATTGTAGATAGGGTCATTCCAGGTTGCATCAGAGACCCTGAAGGAATTGTAAAGAATTTCCCTGTTTCTTTGTTCTGTTTTTGAAATTCCCTTTTAGAGTGGGTTTGAGCTGATTCTCGCTGCCCTGTTTATGCCAGTCTAGACACACTTGATTCCCTTACGGAGACATATCAATACATAGGTTTTAAGATTCTTACTAGTCAGATCTATTCCTCTGCGGGAAATATGGGGTTTTGAGTCCCTTTCACTGAGGAAGGTGTAGGTCTTGTCTATTCCATAGTTGGTTTTTGGAACGGTACCTGTGCTTATATCAAACTCGGGTTTGATGCATCACCCCACCTCTCCTTCCCCCTTAAGCAGGCATAAGAGTGTTTTCTAAATGTGAGACTCTGTTCTCTTGCCTAACTCAGTTCATGTGTAGCCATGTTTACAGGATCTTCCTAAGTGATATCTTATGATAAGTTTCTTTTCCTGTGTGACTTCTTTCACTTAGAATCATCGTACCTGAATCCACTCATTTTGCTGCTACTGGTCTTATGACATTGATTTCGTGGCTGAGGGATATTCCATCGTACGTAAGTTCCACAATGTTTGGAACCATTTTTATATTGCCTGGGATATTTCAGGTGTACCCAGGTTGAGGTTCTTGTAAGCAGTGCAGCCCTCAATTTGGGGGTGGCTCTGTCTTATGGATTTTCAGTTTTCCCAAGGTATATTCCCTAGACTGGAAGTGCCCTTGGCTCTGTAGCTCTGTTGTTTACTTGTTTTAGGGAACACAATGCACTCCTCCAGTGAGGCAGTTGGCAACATACATCCCGCCCATCAGCATTACAAGGCTCCCTGTTCTCCAGGGCCTGTCTTGCCTTTCTGGTTTTTACACATTTTGTGGATGTCCCTTTTGACCGGTGGGAAGTGATACTTCTGTGTAGTGCAGATTTGCATTGCCCGCTTGCTTGCTTGGCCAAAAAGGGCGTATGCGTTTTCTCCTGAATATATTCAGGAGAAAACGCATACGCCCTTTTTGGCCAAGTGCATCATTGTCGAAGTTGTGCCCCTCTTCCTGTGCTTTACAGGCGATTCCAACGTACCTCTTGAAATCTGTTTCCTGCTATTCTGCCTCGCTTTCAAGTCCGCCTCGTTGTCTTCCCTCAACAGATTTTTGGACGATAGTTGGCCTTGATTACTCTGCCAGTTTGTGAATTGCTGTGCCCCTGAGCTCCATTTTTCAACTCGTTTTCTGTGAGCTGAACGCAAGTCCAAACTTTTGGTTCAGGACCTATACTGGTTCCCGGTGGGTGGCTGAGACTTTGGTTAATTCTTCTTCCTGCCGGGAAATTAGAGTGACATGTGCCCATCCAAATGCCTAGCAGCTACTCTCTCATTGGTTCTCCCTCTTCCCTTTCATCCTCTGCCAAATTGGCAACCTGTGCGAACCAGGAGCTTAAAGGGGCTGTCTCTCCAAGTTGGGAGATTGATAGGAAAGCAGTTGGAAAGTCAAACCGGAGCACCAGGAGAGGGGCTCTTCGTTGAGTTTTAGAAAACTGTCGTATTCACAGTGTGTCCATTCTCTAGGTTTCCCGTACACGTTATAGCTGTAGTAATATTCCCTTCAACCTGGAGAGCTGGGACCCATGGAATGGGTGCCATGCATTATTGCTTTAAAGGGTCTGCATTTGCTCACCCAATCTCACCAATCCTCTCAGTCCCAAGTGTCCAGCCTTATGCCACATCCAGCTGTCATTGTAGATAGGGTCATTCCAGGTTGCATCAGAGACCCTGAAGGAATTGTAAAGAATTTCCCTGTTTCTTTGTTCTGTTTTTGAAATTCCCTTTTAGAGTGGGTTTGAGCTGATTCTCGCTGCCCTGTTTATGCCAGTCTAGACAAACTTGATTCCCTTACGGAGACATATCAATACATAGGTTTTAAGATTCTTACTAGTCAGATCTATTCCTCTGCGGGAAATATGGGGTTTTGAGTCCCTTTCACTGAGGAAGGTGTAGGTCTTGTCTATTCCATAGTTGGTTTTTGGAACGGTACCTGTGCTTATATCAAACTCGGGTTTGATGCATCACCCCACCTCTCCTTCCCCCTTAAGCAGGCATAAGAGTGTTTTCTAAATGTGAGACTCTGTTCTCTTGCCTAACTCAGTTCATGTGTAGCCATGTTTACAGGATCTTCCTAAGTGATATCTTATGATAAGTTTCTTTTCCTGTGTGACTTCTTTCACTTAGAATCATCGTACCTGAATCCACTCATTTTGCTGCTACTGGTCTTATGACATTGATTTCGTGGCTGAGGGATATTCCATCGTACGTAAGTTCCACAATGTTTGGAACCATTTTTATATTGCCTGGGATATTTCAGGTGTACCCAGGTTGAGGTTCTTGTAAACAGTGCAGCCCTCAATTTGGGGGTGGCTCTGTCTTATGGATTTTCAGTTTTCCCAAGGTATATTCCCTAGACTGGAAGTGCCCTTGGCTCTGTAGCTCTGTTGTTTACTTGTTTTAGGGAACACAATGCACTCCTCCAGTGAGGCAGTTGGCAACTTACATCCCGCCCATCAGCATAACAAGGCTCCCTGTTCTCCAGGGCCTGTCTTGCCTTTCTGGTTTTTACACATTTTGTGGATGTCCCTTTTGACCGCTGGGAAGTGATACTTCTGTGTAGTGCAGATTTGCATTGCCCGCTTGCTTGCTTGGCCAAAAAGGGCGTATGCGTTTTCTCCTGAATATATTCAGGAGAAAACGCATACGCCCTTTTTGGCCAAGTGCATCATTGTCGAAGTTGTGCCCCTCTTCCTGTGCTTTACAGGCGATTCCAACGTACCTCTTGAAATCTGTTTCCTGCTATTCTGCCTCGCTTTCAAGTCCGCCTCGTTGCCTTCCCTCAACAGATTTTTGGACGATAGTTGGCCTTGATTACTCTGCCAGTTTGTGAATTGCTGTGCCCCTGAGCTCCATTTTTCAACTCGTTTTCTGTGAGCTGAACGCAAGTCCAAACTTTTGGTTCAGGACCTATACTGGTTCCCGGTGGGTGGCTGAGACTTTGGTTAATTCTTCTTCCTGCCGGGAAATTAGAGTGACATGTGCCCATCCAAATGCCTAGCAGCTACTCTCTCATTGGTTCTCCCTCTTCCCTTTCATCCTCTGCCAAATTGGCAACCTGTGCGAACCAGGAGCTTAAAGGGGCTGCCTCTCCAAGTTGGGAGATTGATAGGAAAGCAGTTGGAAAGTCAAACCGGAGCACCAGGAGAGGGGCTCTTCATGGAGTTTTAGAAACCTGTCGTATTCACAGTGTGTCCATTCTCTAGGTTTCCCGTACACGTTATAGCTGTAGTAATATTCCCTTCAACCTGGAGAGCTGGGACCCATGGAATGGGTGCCATGCATTATTGCTTTAAAGGGTCTGCATTTGCTCACCCAATCTCACCAATCCAATCAGTCCCAAGTGTCCAGCCTTATGCCACATCCAGCTGTCATTGTAGATAGGGTCATTCCAGGTTGCATCAGAGACCCTGAAGGAATTGTAAAGAATTTCCCTGTTTCTTTGTTCTGTTTCTGAAATTCCCTTTTAGAGTGGGTTTGAGCTGATTCTCGCTGCCCTGTTTATGCCAGTCTAGACATACTTGATTCCCTTACGGAGACATATCAATACATAGGTTTTAAGATTCTTACTAGTCAGATCTATTCCTCTGCGGGAAATATGGGGTTTTGAGTCCCTTTCACTGAGGAAGGTGTAGGTCTTGTCTATTCCATAGTTGGTTTTTGGAACGGTACCTGTGCTTATATCAAACTCGGGTTTGATGCATCACCCCACCTCTCCTTCCCCCTTAAGCAGGCATAAGAGTGTTTTCTAAATGTGAGACTCTGTTCTCTTGCCTAAATCAGTTCTTGTGTAGCCATGTTTACAGGATCTTCCTAAGTGATATCTTATGATAAGTTTCTTTTCCTGTGTGACTTCTTTCACTTAGAATCATCGTACCTGAATCCACTCATTTTGCTGCTACTGGTCTTATGACATTGATTTCGTGGCTGAGGGATATTCCATCGTACGTAAGTTCCACAATGTTTGGAACCATTTTTATATTGCCTGGGATATTTCAGGTGTACCCAGGTTGAGGTTCTTGTAAGCAGTGCAGCCCTCAATTTGGGGGTGGCTCTGTCTTATGGATTTTCAGTTTTCCCAAGGTATATTCCCTAGACTGGAAGTGCCCTTGGCTCTGTAGCTCTGTTGTTTACTTGTTTTAGGGAACACAATGCACTCCTCCAGTGAGGCAGTTGGCAACTTACATCCCGCCCATCAGCATAACAAGGCTCCCTGTTCTCCAGGGCCTGTCTTGCCTTTCTGGTTTTTACACATTTTGTGGATGTCCCTTTTGACCGGTGGGAAGTGATACTTCTGTGTAGTGCAGATTTGCATTGCCCGCTTGCTTGCTTGGCCAAAAAGGGCGTATGCGTTTTCTCCTGAATATATTCAGGAGAAAACGCATACGCCCTTTTTGGCCAAGTGCATCATTGTCGAAGTTGTGCCCCTCTTCCTGTGCTTTACAGGCGATTCCAACGTACCTCTTGAAATCTGTTTCCTGCTATTCTGCCTCGCTTTCAAGTCCGCCTCGTTGCCTTCCCTCAACAGATTTTTGGACGATAGTTGGCCTTGATTACTCTGCCAGTTTGTGAATTGCTGTGCCCCTGAGCTCCATTTTTCAACTCGTTTTCTGTGAGCTGAACGCAAGACCAAACTTTTGGTTCAGGACCTATACTGGTTCCCGGTGGGTGGCTGAGACTTTGGTTGATTCTTCTTCCTGCTGGGAAATTAGAGTGACATGTGCCCATCCAAATGCCTAGCAGCTACTCTCTCATTGGTTCTCCCTCTTCCCTTTCATCCTCTGCCAAATTGGCAACCTGTGCGAACCAGGAGCTTAAAGGGGCTGTCTCTCCAAGTTGGGAGATTGCTAGGAAAGCAGTTGGAAAGTCAAACCGGAGCACCAGGAGAGGGGCTCTTCATGGAGTTTTAGAAACCTGTCGTATTCACAGTGTGTCCATTCTCTAGGTTTCCCGTACACGTTATAGCTGTAGTAATATTCCCTTCAACCTGGAGAGCTGGGACCCATGGAATGGGTGCCATGCATTATTGCTTTAAAGGGTCTGCATTTGCTCACCCAATCTCACCAATCCTCTCAGTCCCAAGTGTCCAGCCTTATGCCACATCCAGCTGTCATTGTAGATAGGGTCATTCCAGGTTGCATCAGAGACCCTGAAGGAATTGTAAAGAATTTCCCTGTTTCTTTGTTCTGTTTTTGAAATTCCTTTTTAGAGTGGGTTTGAGCTGATTCTCGCTGCCCTGTTTATGCCAGTCTAGACACACTTGATTCCCTTACGGAGACATATCAATACATAGGTTTTAAGATTCTTACTAGTCAGATCTATTCCTCTGCGGGAAATATGGGGTTTTGAGTCCCTTTCACTGAGGAAGGTGTAGGTCTTGTCTATTCCATAGTTGGTTTTTGGAACGGTACCTGTGCTTATATCAAACTCGGGTTTGATGCATCACCCCACCTCTCCTTCCCCCTTAAGCAGGCATAAGAGTGTTTTCTAAATGTGAGACTCTGTTCTCTTGCCTAACTCAGTTCATGTGTAGCCATGTTTACAGGATCTTCCTAAGTGATATCTTATGATAAGTTTCTTTTCCTGTGTGACTTCTTTCACTTAGAATCATCGTACCTGAATCCACTCATTTTGCTGCTACTGGTCTTATGACATTGATTTCGTGGCTGAGGGATATTCCATCGTACGTAAGTTCCACAATGTTTGGAACCATTTTTATATTGCCTGGGATATTTCAGGTGTACCCAGGTTGAGGTTCTTGTAAGCAGTGCAGCCCTCAATTTCAGGGTGGCTCTGTCTTATGGATTTTCAGTTTTCCCAAGGTATATTCCCTAGACTGGAAGCGCCCTTGGCTCTGTAGCTCTGTTGTTTACTTGTTTTAGGGAACACAATGCACTCCTCCAGTGAGGCAGTTGGCAACTTACATCCCGCCCATCAGCATATCAAGGCTCCCTGTTCGCCAGGGCCAGTCTTGCCTTTTGAAACGGTCATTTTGAAATATGGACGTCTTTTGAATTTCTTGGTCGATATGTGACCAAGGATTTGTTTTCAGGGCAGGTGTCATTTAAAGGCCTGCAATGATTTTGAATATCAACTGACCATTAGCGTTGGGATTAAAGCTGCTGTTGTGTGAAACGGCCACAAGGTGGCAGCAGTTCACCCTTACCAAATCTGGTTACTAGGGCAAGAGAGCCTCAGTGGAAGTGGTGTTCTAGGTTGGAGTTTAGAATGGAATGTGCCAGGAGAAAGCCCCTCACGTTTGTCTCACTACTTCTTGTTCGTGTTTTTAATTTAATTTTTTATTTTTTATTACAGCAAGTTTGATTACAATGTTTGGCTTGTTGTAGGTGTGGAAGATGTGGTTCTTTTACACATATACACATGTCTGTTCTTCCTGGGATCCTTTTCCCATGTACGTTATGACAGAATGTTGAGTAGTCCTCTCTTGGTATTCTGTAGGTCTTTGGTGATTTTATATGTCACCTGTGTTTGTATATGTCTGTTAACTCCAATATCATAATGAAACCAATCCTCACACCTTTCCATTGGTGAACCATAAGTTTGTTTAATGATTCTGTGACTGCCCTTCTCCGTGGAAATATCTGCCCTGGTATCCATTTTTAGGTAACACCTATAAGTGATATGATATGTTATGTGTCTTTCACTTTCTGTCTTACTACAAGTCACGTGATTACTTCTATACTCATCTACGGTGCTGCAAATGGCATTGTGTCCTTTTTTCCCTTGCCTTCTATTCTGCCTTAGAGAGGTCCATTTTCAACAATGTGATTCCCTGCGGGTTGTGGATTAGCTGACCTGGGCAGCCTTACCCTGCCGCCCCGCCCTCCCCAGGTGTGCCTCGTTGAGGTCAATATAAACAGCGCTCCAGGCAGCAATAGCCCCTGAAGCTGTGCCTGACTCCATATTCTCTGCCCCGTCAGCAGACTCGGGACTGTGCTGGTGGGGGGGAGTGATGGGCCACAGCTTTGTGGGTGGCCCGGTCTGAGTGGGGCTCTGCTGGCCTTTCTGCAGGAGTTGCCAGGCTGCCACCTGTAAAGAACAGGATGTGTCACCCATACCTTCCGCTGGAATTTCTCTCCGGACAGAGGTGAGGAAGGAAAAACGCAGTGGGGGCCGGGACAGGAGGGGTATCTCATGCAGGGCAATGGAAAGCTCCGGAAGAGCGCCAGGGGCCTGGATCAACCTGGCTGGCCTGCAGGCACGAAGTTGGCCTGCGTGATGTCGCTGGTGTGGCTCCACGGGCTTTCCTATAGACTTTCAAGCCCCTGTACATATTCAGGTGTTTTACCTGGGAAGGGTGGGAACAGTTCAGCAACAGCTGGCCTGGGGCTCAGTTCACGTTTACTCACAGAAGCCACGGCACGTTCCCCCAGCTTTGCAGTGAGGACGTTCCTTGTGTGGGGTGTGGGTTGCTGGCTGTATGGGAGATGGTTCCCCACCTCTGACGAAATTCAGAATTGTTGACAGCTGGAGCAGTGCCCTGATAGGGTTTTCCTCTGTATAACTCGTGGGTTGAGGTTTTTTTTTTTCTTTTATGGTTCAAGTTGGTTTTTATTCCTCTTTTATGTATTTATAGATATAAGCATGGAAATAATTCATTCCTATAAGTACATCTGTGTGATGGGAAGAACTTTTTTCTGTTTTATTTTTAAATTTTATTTTTTAAAATTTTGAAATTTAATTTTATTTATTTATTTTTATACAGCACGTTATTATTAGTTATGTATTTTATGCATATACATGTATACAGGTCAATCCCAATCTCCCAACTCATCCCACCACCCCCACCCCATGGCTTCCCACACTTGGTGTCCATACGTTTGTTCTCTACCTCTGTGTCTCTATTTCTTCCCTGCAAACCAGTTCATCTGGACCATTTTTTAGGTTCCACATATATGCATTAATATACAATATTTGTTTTCCTCTTTCTGACTTACTTCATCCTGTATGACAGTCTCTCGATCCATCGATGTCTCTACAAATGACCCAGTTTCATTCCTTTTTATGGCCGAGTAATATTCCATTTTATATATTTACCACATCTTTATCCATTCATCTGTCTGTGGGCATTTACGTTGCTTCCATTACCTGGCTATTGTAAATAGTGCTGCAATGAACATTGTGGTGAATGTGCCTTTTTGATTTACAGTTTTCTCTGGGTATATGCCCAGAAGTGGGATTGCTGGATGAGATGGTAATTCTATTTCTACTTTTTTTAAGGAAACTCCATACTCTTCTCCATACTGACTGTATCCATTTACATTCCCACCAATAGTGGAAGAGGGCTTCTTTTGTCCACACCCTCCCCAGAATTGGTTGTTTGTAGATTTTCTGATGATGCCGATTCTAACAGGTGTGAGGTGATACCTCATTGTAGTTTTGATTTGCATTTCTCCAATAATTAGTGCTGTTGAGCAGCTTTTCATGTGCGTCTTGGCCATCTCTGTGTCTCCTTTGAAGAAACGTCTCTTTAGATCTTCTGCCCATTTTTCTGGGTTGTTTGTTTTTTTAATATTAAGCTGCATGAGCTGTTTATATATATTGGAGATTAAACCTCTGTCCATTGATTCGTCTGCAACGATTTTCGCCCATTCTGAGGGATGCCTTTTTCCATTCCCGTTTTTTTTAACAAAAAAGGAAAGAAAGGAAAATAAGCAGAACACTAATGTGCGTAAAATATGCCTTTTGAAACGGTCGTTTTGAAATATGGACGTCCTTTGAATTTTTTGGTCGATATGTGACCCCAGGATTTGTTTTCAGGGCTGGTGTCATTTACAGGCCTGCAATGATTTTGAATATCAACTGACCATTAGCGTTGGGATTAAAGCTGCTGTTGTGTGAAACGGCCACAAGGTGGCAGCAGTTCACCCTTACCAAATCTGGTTACTAGGGCAAGAGAGCCTCAGTGGAAGTGGTGTTCTAGATTGGAGTTTAGAATGGAATGTGCCAGGAGAAAGCCCCTCACGTTTGTCTCACTACTTCTTGTTCGTGTTTTTAATTTAAGTATTTATTTTTTATTACAGCAAGTTTGATTACAATGTTTGGCTTGTTGTAGGTGTGGAAGATGTGGTTCTTTTACACATATACACATGTCTGTTCTTCCTGGGATCCTTTTCCCATGTACGTTATGACAGAATGTTGAGTAGTCCTCTCTTGGTATTCTGTAGGTCTTTGGTGATTATATATGTCACCTGTGTTTGTAGATGTCTGTTAACCCCGATATCGTAATGAAACCAATCCTCACACCTTTCCATTGGTGAACCATAAGTTTGTTTAATGAATCTGTGATTGCCCTTCTCCGTGGAAATATCTGCCCTGGTATCCATTTTTAGGTAACACCTATAAGTGATATGATATGATATGTGTCTTTCACTTTCTGACTTACTACAAGTCACGTGATTACTTCTAGACTCATCTACAGTGCTGCAAATGGCATTGTGTCCTTTTTTCCCTTGGCTTCTCTTCTGCCTTAGCGGGGTCCATTTTCAACAATGTGATTCCCTGAGGGTTGTGGATTAGCTGACCTGGGCAGCCTTACCCTGCCGGCCCGCCCTCCCCAGGTGTGCCTCGTTGAGGTCAATATAAACAGCGCTCCAGGCAGCAATAGCCCCTGAAGCTGTGCCTGCCTCCATATTCTCTGCCTTGTCAGCAGTCTCGGGGCTGCGCTGGTGGGAGGTAGTGAGGGGCCACAGCTTTGTGGGTGGCCCGGTGTGAATGGGGTTCTGCTGGCCTTTCTGCAGGAGTTGCCAGGCTGCCGCCTGTAAAGAAGAGGTTGTGTCACCCATACCTTCCGCTGGAATTTCTCTCCGGACAGAGGTGAGGAAGGAAAAATGCAGTGGGGGCCGGGACAGGAGGGGTATCTCAGGCAGGGCAATGGAAAGTTTCTGGAAGAGTGCCCGTGGCCAAGACCACCCTGGCTGGCCTGCAGGCACCAAGTTGTCCTGCGTGCTGTCGCTGGTGTGGTTCCACGGTCCTTCCTCTAGGCTTTCAAGCCCTTGTACATATTCAGGTGTTTTAACTGGAAAGGGTGGGAATAGTTCAGCAGCAGCTGGCCTGGGGCTCAGCTCACGTTTACTCACAGATGCCTCGGCAGGGTCCACCAGCTTTGCAATGAGGACGCTCCTTGTGTGGGGGTTGGTTTGCTGGCTGTATGGGAGATGGTTCACCACCTCTGACCAATTTCAGAATTGTTTAACACTGGAGCAAGTGCCCTGATAGGGTTTTCCTCTGTATAACTCGTGGGTTCAGGTTTTTTTTTCTTTTATGTTTCAATTTAAATTTTATTCCCCTTTTATGTATTTACAGATATAAGCATGGAAATAATTCATTCCTATAAATATATCTGTGTGACGGGAAGAACTTTTTTCTGTTTTATTTTTAAATTTTATTTTTTAAAATTTTGAAATTTAATTTTATTTATTTTTTTATACAGCACGTTATTATTAGTTATGTATTTTTTGCATATACATGTATACAGGTCAATCCCAAACCCCCAACTCATCCCACCACCACCACCCCATGGCTTCCCACACTTGGTGTCCATACGTTTGTTCTCTACCTCTGTGTCTCTATTTCTTCCCTGCAAACAAGTTCATCTGTACCATTTTTAGGCTCCACATATATGCATTAATATACAATATTTGTTTTCCCCTTTCTGACTTACTTCATTGTGTATCACAGTCTCTCGATCCATCGATGTCTCTACAAATGACCCAGTTTCATTCCTTTTTATGGCCGAGTAATATTCCATTTTATATATTTACCACATCTTTATGAATTCATCTGTCTGTGGGCATTTAGGTTGCTTCCATTACCTGGCTATTGTAAATAGTGCTGCAACGAACATTGTGGTGAATGTGCCTTTTTGAAATACGGTTTTCTCTGGGTATATGCCCAGAAGTGGGATTGCTGGATCAGATGGTAATTCTATTTCTAGTTTTTTTAAGGAAACTCCATACTGTTCTCCATAGTGACTGTATCAATTTACATTCCCACCAATAGTGGAAGAGGGCTCCTTTTGTCCACACCCTCCCCAGAATTGGTTGTTTGTAGATTTTCTGATGATGCCGATTCTAACAGGTGTGAGGTGATACCTCATTGTAGTTTTGATTTGCATTTCTCTAATAATTAGTGCTGTTGAGCAGCTTTTCATGTGCGTCTTAGCCATCTCTATGTCTCCTTTGAAGAAACGTCTCTTTAGATCTTCTGCCCATTTTTTTGGGTTGTTTGTTTTTTTAATATTAAGCTGCATGAGCTGTTTATATATATTGGAGATTAAACCTCTGTCCATTGATTCGTCTGCAACGATTTTCGCCCATTCTGAGGGATGCCTTTTTCCATTCCCGTGTTTTTTAACAAAAAAGGAAAGAAAGGAAAAGAAGCAGAACACTAATGTGCATAAAATATGCCTTTTGAAATGGTCGTTTTGAAATATGGACGTCCTTTGAATTTTTTGGTCGATATGTGACCCCAGGATTTGTTTTCAGGGCTGGTGTCATTTACAGGCCTGCAATGATTTTGAATATCAACTGACCATTAGCGTTGGGATTAAAGCTGCTGTTGTGTGAAACGGCCACAAGGTGGCAGCAGTTCACCCTTACCAAATCTGGTTACTAGGGCAAGAGAGCCTCAGTGGAAGTGGTGTTCTAGATTGGAGTTTAGAATGGAATGTGCCAGGAGAAAGCCCCTCACGTTTGTCTCACTACTTCTTGTTCGTGTTTTTAATTTAAGTATTTATTTTTTATTACAGCAAGTTTGATTACAATGTTTGGCTTGTTGTAGGTGTGGAAGATGTGGTTCTTTTACACATATACAGATGTCTGTTCTTCCTGGGATCCTTTTCCCATGTACGTTATGACAGAATGTTGAGTAGTCCTCTCTTGGTATTCTGTAGGTCTTTGGTGATTATATATGTCACCTGTGTTTGTATATGTCTGTTAACCCCGATATCGTAATGAAACCAATCCTCACACCTTTCCATTGGTGAACCATAAGTTTGTTTAATGAATCTGTGATTGCGCTTCTCCGTGGAAATATCTGCCCTGGTATCCATTTTTAGGTAACACCTATAAGTGATATGATATGATATGTGTCTTTCACTTTCTGACTTACTACAAGTCACGTGATTACTTCTAGACTCATCTACGGTGCTGCAAATGGCATTGTGTCCTTTTTTCCCTTGGCTTCTCTTCTGCCTTAGCGGGGTCCATTTTCAACAATGTGATTCCCTGAGGGTTGTGGATTAGCTGACCTGGGCAGCCTTACCCTGCCGGCCCGCCCTCCCCAGGTGTGCCTCGTTGAGGTCAATATAAACAGCGCTCCAGGCAGCAATAGCCCCTGAAGCTGTGCCTGCCTCCATATTCTCTGCCTTGTCAGCAGTCTCGGGGCTGCGCTGGGGGGAGGTAGTGAGGGGCCACAGCTTTGTGGGTGGCCCGGTGTGAGTGGGGTTCTGCTGGCCTTTCTGCAGGAGTTGCCAGGCTGCCGCCTGTAAAGAAGAGGTTGTGTCACCCATACCTTCCGCTGGAATTTCTCTCCGGACAGAGGTGAGGAAGGAAAAATGCAGTGGGGGCCGGGACAGGAGGGGTATCTCAGGCAGGGCAATGGAAAGTTTCTGGAAGAGTGCCCGTGGCCAAGACCACCCTGGCTGGCCTGCAGGCACCAAGTTGTCCTGCGTGCTGTCGCTGGTGTGGTTCCACGGTCCTTCCTCTAGGCTTTCAAGCCCTTGTACATATTCAGGTGTTTTAACTGGAAAGGGTGGGAATAGTTCAGCAGCAGCTGGCCTGGGGCTCAGCTCACGTTTACTCACAGATGCCTCGGCAGGGTCCACCAGCTTTGCAATGAGGACGCTCCTTGTGTGGGGGTTGGTTTGCTGGCTGTATGGGAGATGGTTCACCACCTCTGACCAATTTCAGAATTGTTTAACACTGGAGCAAGTGCCCTGATAGGGTTTTCCTCTGTATAACTCGTGGGTTCAGGTTTTTTTTTTCTTTTATGTTTCAATTTAAATTTTATTCCCCTTTTATGTATTTACAGATATAAGCATGGAAATAATTCATTCCTATAAATATATCTGTGTGACGGGAAGAACTTTTTTCTGTTTTATTTTTAAATTTTATTTTTTAAAATTTTGAAATTTAATTTTATTTATTTTTTTATACAGCACGTTATTATTAGTTATGTATTTTTTGCATATACATGTATACAGGACAATCCCAAACCCCCAACTCATCCCACCACCACCACCCCATGGCTTCCCACACTTGGTGTCCATACGTTTGTTCTCTACCTCTGTGTCTCTATTTCTTCCCTGCAAACAAGTTCATCTGTACCATTTTTAGGCTCCACATATATGCATTAATATACAATATTTGTTTTCCCCTTTCTGACTTACTTCATTGTGTATGACAGTCTCTCGATCCATCGATGTCTCTACAAATGACCCAGTTTCATTCCTTTTTATGGCCGAGTAATATTCCATTTTATATATGTACCACATCTTTATCCATTCATCTGTCTGTGGGCATTTAGGTTGCTTCCATTACCTGGCTATTGTAAATAGTGCTGCAACGAACATTGTGGTGAATGTGCCTTTTTGAAATACGGTTTTCTCTGGGTATATGCCCAGAAGTGGGATTGCTGGATCAGATGGTAATTCTATTTCTAGTTTTTTTAAGGAAACACCATACTGTTCTCCATAGTGACTGTATCCATTTACATTCCCACCAATAGTGGAAGAGGGCTCCTTTTGTCCACACCCTCCCCAGAATTGGTGGTTTGTAGATTTTCTGATGATGCCGATTCTAACAGGTGTGAGGTGATACCTCATTGTAGTTTTGATTTGCATTTCTCTAATAATTAGTGCTGTTGAGCAGCTTTTCATGTGCGTCTTGGCCATCTCTGTGTCTCCTTTGAAGAAACGTCTCTTTAGATCTTCTGCCCATTTTTTTGGGTTGTTTGTTTTTTTAATATTAAGCTGCATGAGCTGTTTATATATATTGGAGATTAAACCTCTGTCCATTGATTCGTCTGCAACGATTTTCGCCCATTCTGAGGGATGCCTTTTTCCATTCCCGTGTTTTTTAACAAAAAAGGAAAGAAAGGAAAAGAAGCAGAACACTAATGTGCATAAAATATGCCTTTTGAAATGGTCGTTTTGAAATATGGACGTCCTTTGAATTTTTTGGTCGATATGTGACCCCAGGATTTGTTTTCAGGGCTGGTGTCATTTACAGGCCTGCAATGATTTTGAATATCAACTGACCATTAGCGTTGGGATTAAAGCTGCTGTTGTGTGAAACGGCCACAAGGTGGCAGCAGTTCACCCTTACCAAATCTGGTTACTAGGGCAAGAGAGCCTCAGTGGAAGTGGTGTTCTAGATTGGAGTTTAGAATGGAATGTGCCAGGAGAAAGCCCCTCACGTTTGTCTCACTACTTCTTGTTCGTGTTTTTAATTTAAGTTTTATTTTTTATTACAGCAAGTTTGATTACAATGTTTGGCTTGTTGTAGGTGTGGAAGATGTGGTTCTTTTACACATATACAGATGTCTGTTCTTCCTGGGATCCTTTTCCCATGTACGTTATGACAGAATGTTGAGTAGTCCTCTCTTGGTATTCTGTAGGTCTTTGGTGATTATATATGTCACCTGTGTTTGTATATGTCTGTTAACCCCGATATCGTAATGAAACCAATCCTCACACCTTTCCATTGGTGAACCATAAGTTTGTTTAATGAATCTGTGATTGCCCTTCTCCGTGGAAATATCTGCCCTGGTATCCATTTTTAGGTAACACCTATAAGTGATATGATATGATATGTGTCTTTCACTTTCTGACTTACTACAAGTCACGTGATTACTTCTAGACTCATCTACGGTGCTGCAAATGGCATTGTGTCCTTTTTTCCCTTGGCTTCTCTTCTGCCTTAGCGGGGTCCATTTTCAACAATGTGATTCCCTGAGGGTTGTGGATTAGCTGACCTGGGCAGCCTTACCCTGCCGGCCCGGCCTCCCCAGGTGTGCCTCGTTGAGGTCAATATAAACAGCGCTCCAGGCAGCAATAGCCCCTGAAGCTGTGCCTGCCTCCATATTCTCTGCCTTGTCAGCAGTCTCGGGGCTGTGCTGGTGGGAGGGAGTGAGGGGCCACAGCTTTGTGGGTGGCCCGGTGTAAGTGGGGTTCTGCTGGCCTTTCTGCAGGAGTTGCCAGGCTGCCGCCTGTAAAGAAGAGGTTGTGTCACCCATACCTTCCGCTGGAATTTCTCTCCGGACAGAGGTGAGGAAGGAAAAATGCAGTGGGGGCCGGGACAGGAGGGGTATCTCAGGCAGGGCAATGGAAAGTTTCTGGAAGAGTGCCCGGGGCCAAGACCACCCTGGCTGGCCTGCAGGCACCAAGTTGGCCTGCGTGCTGTCGCTGGTGTGGCTCCACGGCCCTTCCTCTAGGCTTTCAAGCCCTTGTACACATTCAGGTGTTTTACCTGGGAAGGGTGGGAACAGTTCAGCAGCAGCTGGCCTGGGGCTCAGCTCACGTTTACTCACAGATGCCTCGGCACGGTCCCCCAGCTTTGCAATGAGGACGCTCCTTGCGTGGGGGGTGGGTTGATGGCTGTATGGGAGATGGTTCCCCACCTCTGACCAATTTCAGAATTGTTTACCGCTGGAGCAAGTGCCATAATAGCGTATTCCTCTGTATAACTCGTGGGTTCACTTTTTTTTTCTTTTATGGTTCAATTTAGATTTTATTCCTCTTTTACGTATTTATAGATATAAGCATGGAAATAATTCATTCCTATAAATACATCTGTGTGACGGGAAGAACTTTTTTCTGTTTTATTTTTAAATTTTATATTTTAAAATTTTGAAATTTAATTTTATTTATTTTTTTATACACCACGTTATTATTAGTTATGTATTTTATGCATATACATGTATACATGTCAATCCCACACTCCCAACTCATCCCACCACCACCACCCCATGGCTTCCCACACTTGGTGTCCATACGTTTGTTCTCTACCTCTGTGTCTCTATTTCTTCCCTGCAAACCAGTTCATCTGTACCATTTTTAGGCTCCACATATATGCGTTAATATACAATATTTGTTTTCCTCTTTCTGACTTACTTCATTCTGTATGACAGTCTCTCGATCCATCGATGTCTCTACAAATGACCCAGTTTCATTCCTTTTTATGGCCGAGTAATATTCCATTTTATATATGTACCACATCTTTATCCATTCATCTGTCTGTGTGCATTTAGGTTGCTTCCATTACCTGGCTATTGTAAATAGTGCTGCAACGAACATTGTGGTGAATGTGCCTTTTTGAAATATGGTTTTCTCTGGGTATATGCCCAGAAGTGGGATTGCTGGATCAGATGGTAATTCTATTTCTAGTTTTTTTAAGGAAACTCCATACTGTTCTCCATAGTGACTGTATCAATTTACATTCGCACCAATAGTGGAAGAGGGCTCCTTTTGTCCACACCCTCCCCAGAATTGGTTGTTTGTAGATTTTCTGATGATGCCAATTCTAACAGGTGTGAGGTGAAACCTCATTGTAGTTTTGATTTGCATTTCTCTAATAATTAGTGCTGTTGAGCAGCTTTTCATGTGCGTCTTGGCCATCTCTGTGTCTCCTTTGAAGAAACGTCTCTTTAGATCTTCTGCCCATTTTTTTTGGGTTGTTTGTTTTTTTAATATTAAGCTGCATGAGCTGTTTATATATATTGGAGATTAAACCTCTGTCCATTGATTCGTCTGCAAGGATTTTCGCCCATTCTGAGGGATGCCTTTTTCCATTCCCGTGTTTTTTAACAAAAAAGGAAATAAAGGAAAAGAAGCAGAACACTAATGTGCGTAAAATATGCCTTTTGAAACCGTCGTTTTGAAATATGGACGTCCTGTGAATTTTTTGGTCGATATGTGACCCCAGGATTTGTTTTCAGGGCAGGTGTCATTTAGAGGCCTGCAATGATTTTGAATATCAACCCACCATTAGCGTTGGGATTAAAGCTGCTGTTGTGTGAAACGGCCACAAGGTGGCAGCAGTTCACCCTTACCAAATCTGGTTACTAGGGCAAGAGAGCCTCAGTGGAAGTGGTGTTCTAGATTGGAGTTTAGAATGGAATGTGCCAGGAGAAAGCCCCTCACGTTTGTCTCACTACTTCTTGTTCGTGTTTTTAATTTAATTTTTTATTTTTTATTACAGCAAGTTTGATTACAATGTTTGGCTTGTTGTAGGTGTGGAAGATGTGGTTCTTTTACACATATACAGATGACTGTTCTTCCTGGGATCCTTTTCCCATGTACGTTATGACAGAATGCTGAGTAGTCCTCTCTTGGTATTCTGTAGGCCTTTGGTGATTATATATGTCACCTGTGTTTGTATATGTCTGTTAACCCCGATATCGTAATGAAACCAATCCTCACACCTTTCCATTGGTGAACCATAAGTTTGTTTAATGAATCTGTGATTGCCCTTCTCCGTGGAAATATCTGCCCTGGTATCCATTTTTAGGTAACACCTATAAGTGATATGATAGGATATGTGTCTTTCACTTTCTGACTTACTAAATGTCACGTGATTACTTCTAGACTCATCTACGGTGCTGCAAATGGCATTTTGTCCTTTTTTCCCTTGGCTTCTCCTCTGCCTTAGCGGGGTCCATTTTCAACAATGTGATTCCCTGAGGGTTGTGGATTAGCTGACCTAGGCAGCCTTACCCTGCCGGCCCGCCCTCCCCAGGTGTGCCTCGTTGAGGTCAATATAAACAGCGCTCCAGGCAGCAATAGCCCCTGAAGCTGTGCCTGACTCCATATTCTCTGCCCCGTCAGCAGTCTCGGGGCTGTGCTGGTGGGAGGGAGTGAGGGGCCACAGGTTTGTGGGTGGCCCGGTGTGAGTGGGGTTCTGCTGGCCTTTCTGCAGGAGTTGTCAGGCTGCCGCCTGTAAAGAAGAGGATGTGTCACCCATACCTTCCGCTGGAATTTCTCTCCGGACAGAGGTTAGGAAGGGAAAAAGCAGTGAGGGCCGGGACAGGATGGGTATCTCAGGCAGGGCAATGGAAAGCTTCTGGAAGAGTGCCCGGGGCCAAGACCACCCTGGCTGGCCTGCAGGCACCAAGTTGGCCTGCGTGCTGTCGCTGGTGTGGCTCCACGGCCCTTCCTCTAGGCTTTCAAGCCCTTGTACACATTCAGGTGTTTTACCTGGGAAGGGTGGGAACAGTTCAGCAGCAGCTGGCCTGGGGCTCAGCTCACGTTTACTCACAGATGCCTCGGCACGGTCCCCCAGCTTTGCAATGAGGACGCTCCTTGCGTGGGGGGTGGGTTGATGGCTGTATGGGAGATGGTTCCCCACCTCTGACCAATTTCAGAATTGTTTACCGCTGGAGCAAGTGCCGTAATAGCGTATTCCTCTGTATAACTCGTGGGTTCACTTTTTTTTTCTTTTATGGTTCAATTTAGATTTTATTCCTCTTTTACGTATTTATAGATATAAGCATGGAAATAATTCATTCCTATAAATACATCTGTGTGACGGGAAGAACTTTTTTCTGTTTTATTTTTAAATTTTATTTTTTAAAATTTTCAAATTTAATTTTATTTATTTTTTTATACACCACGTTATTATTAGTTATGTATTTTATGCATATACATGTACACAGGTCAATCCCAAACTCCCAACTCATCCCACCACCACCACCCCATGGCTTCCCACACTTGGTGTCCATACGTTTGTTCTCTACCTCTGTGTCTCTATTTCTTCCCTGCAAACCAGTTCATCTGTACCATTTTTAGGCTCCACATATATGCGTTAATATACAATATTTGTTTTCCTCTTTCTGACTTACTTCATTCTGTATGACAGTCTCTCGATCCATCGATGTCTCTACAAATGACCCAGTTTCATTCCTTTTTATGGCCGAGTAATATTCCATTTTATATATGTACCACATCTTTATCCATTCATCTGTCTGTGGGCATTTAGGTTGCTTCCATTACCTGGCTATTGTAAATAGTGCTGCAACGAACATTGTGGTGAATGTGCCTTTTTGAAATACGGTTTTCTCTGGGTATATGCCCAGAAGTGGGATTGCTGGATCAGATGGTAATTCTATTTCTAGTTTTTTTAAGGAAACTCCATACTGTTCTCCATAGTGACTGTATCAATTTACATTCCCACCAATAGTGGAAGAGGGCTCCTTTTGTCCACACCCTCCCCAGAATTGGTTGTTTGTAGATTTTCTGATGATGCCGATTCTAACAGTTGTGAGGTGAAACCTCATTGTAGTTTTGATTTGCATTTCTCTAATAATTAGTGCTGTTGAGCAGCTTTTCATGTGCGTCTTGGCCATCTCTGTGTCTCCTTTGAAGAAACGTCTCTTTAGATCTTCTGCCCATTTTATTTTGGGTTGTTTGTTTTTTTAATATTAACCTGCATGAGCTGTTTATATATATTGGAGATTAAACCTCTGTCCATTGATTTGTCTGCAACAATTTTCGCCCATTCTGAGGGATGCTTTTTTCCATTCCCGTTTTTTTTTTAACAAAAAAGGAAAGAAAGGAAAAGAAGCAGAACACTAATGTGCCTAAAATATGCCTTTTGAAACGGTCGTTTTGAAATATGGACGTCCTTTGAATTTTTTGGTCGATATGTGACCCCAGGATTTGTTTTCAGGGCAGGTGTCATTTACAGTCCTGCAATGATTTTGAATATCAACTGACCATTAGCATTGGGATTAAAGCTGCTGTTGCGTGAAACGGCCACAAGGTGGCAGCAGTTCACCCTTACCAAATCTGGTTACTAGGGCAAGAGAGCCTCAGTGGAAGTGGTGTTCTAGATTGGAGTTTAGAATGGAATGTGCCAGGAGAAAGCCCCTCACGTTTGTCTCACTACTTCTTGTTCGTGTTTTTAATTTAATTTTTTATTTTTTATTACAGCAAGTTTGATTACAATGTTTGGCTTGTTGTAGGTGTGGAAGATGTGGTTCTTTTACACATATACAAATGTCTGTTCTTCCTGGGATCCTTTTCCCATGTACGTTATGACAGAATGTTGAGTAGTCCTCTCTTGGTATTCTGTAGGTTTTTGGTGATTGTATATGTCACCTGTGTTTGTATATGTCTGTTAACCCCGATATCGTAATGAAACCAATCCTCACACCTTTCCATTGGTGAACCATAAGTTTGTTTAATGAATCTGTGATTGCCCTTCTCCGTGGAAATATCTGCCCTGGTATCCATTTTTAGGTAACACCTATAAGTGATATGATATGATATGTGTCTTTCACTTTCTGACTTACTACAAGTCACGTGATTACTTCTAGACTCATCTACGGTGCTGCAAATGGCATTGTGTCCTTTTTTCCATTGGCTTCTCTTCTGCCTTAGCGGGGTCCATTTTCAACAATGTGATTCCCTGAGGGTTGTGGATTAGCTGACCTGGGCAGCCTTACCCTGCCGGCCCGCCCTCCCCAGGTGTGCCTCGTTGAGGTCAATATAAACAGCGCTCCAGGCAGCAATAGCCCCTGAAGCTGTGCCAGACACCATATTCTCTGCCGCGTCAGCAGTCTCGGGGCTGTGCTGGTGGGAGGGAGTGAGGGGCCACAGCTTTGTGGGTGGCCCGGTGTGAGTGGGGTTCTGCTGGCCTTTCTGCAGGAGTTGCCAGGCTGCCGCCTGTAAAGAAGAGGATGTGTCACCCATACCTTCCGCTGGAATTTCTCTCCGGACAGAGGTGAGGAAGGAAAAAAGCAGTGGGGGCCGGACAGGAGGGGTATCACAGGCAGGGCAATGGAAAGCTTCTGGAAGATCGCCCGAGGCCAGGACCACCCTGTCTGGCCTGCAGGCACCAAGTTGACCTGTGTGCTGTCGCTGGTGTGGCTCCACGGTCCTTCCTCTAGGCTTTCAAGCCCTTCTACATATTCAGGTGTTTTACCTGGAAAGGGTGGGAACAGTTCAGCAGCAGCTGGCCTGGGGCTCAGCTCACGTTTACTCACAGATGCCTCGGCACGGTCCCCCAGCTTTGCAATGAGGATGCTCCTTGCGTGGGGGGTGGGTTGATGGCTGTATGCGAGATGGTTCCCCACCTCTGACCAATTTCAGAATTGTTTACCCCTGGAGCAAGTGCCCTGATAGGGTTTTCCTCTGTATAACTCGTGGGTTCAGGTTTTTTTCTCTTTTATGGTTCAAGTTAGATTTTATTCCTCTTTTATGTATTTATAGATATAAGCATGGAAATAATTCATTCCTATAAATACATCTGTGTGACGGGAAGAACTTTTTTCTGTTTTATTTTTAAATTTTATATTTTAAAATTTTGAAATTTAATTTTATTTATTTTTTATACACCACGTTATTATTAGTTATGTATTTTATGCATATACATGTATACAGGTCAATCCCAAACTCCCAACTCATCCCACCACCACCACCCCATGGCTTCCCACACTTGGTGTCCATACGTTTGTTCTCTACCTCTGTGTCTCTATTTCTTCCCTGCAAACCAGTTCATCTGTACCATTTTTAGGCTCCACATATATGCGTTAATATACAATATTTGTTTTCCTCTTTCTGACTTACTTCATTCTGTATGACAGTCTCTCGATCCATCGATGTCTCTACAAATGACCCAGTTTCATTCCTTTTTATGGCCGAGTAATATTCCATTTTATATATGTACCACATCTTTATCCATTCATCTGTCTGTGGGCATTTAGGTTGCTTCCATTACCTGGCTATTGTAAATAGTGCTGCAACGAACATTGTGGTGAATGTGACTTTTTGAAATATGGTTTTCTCTGGGTATATGCCCAGAAGTGGGATTGCTGGATCAGATGGTAATTCTATTTCTAGTTTTTTTAAGGAAACTCCATACTGTTCTCCTTAGTGACTGTATCAATTTACATTCCCACCAATAGTGGAAGAGGGCTCCTTTTGTCCACACCCTCCCCCGAATTGGTTGTTTGTAGATTTTCTGATGATGCCAATTCTAACAGGTGTGAGGTGAAACCTCATTGTAGTTTTGATTTGCATTTCTCTAATAATTAGTGCTGTTGAGCAGCTTTTCATGTGCGTCTTGGCCATCTCTGTGTCTCCTTTGAAGAAACGTCTCTTTAGATCTTCTGCCCATTTTTTTGGGGGTTGTTTGTTTTTTTAATATTAAGCTGCATGAGCTGTTTATATATATTGGAGATTGAACCTCTGTCCATTGATTCGTCTGCAAGGATTTTCGCCCATTCTGAGGGATGCCTTTTTCCATTCCCGTGTTTTTTAACAAAAAAGGAAATAAAGGAAAAGAAGCAGAACACTAATGTGCGTAAAATATGCCTTTTGAAACGGTCGTTTTGAAATATGGACGTCCTGTGAATTTTTTGGTCGATATGTGACCCCAGGATTTGTTTTCAGGGCAGGTGTCATTTAGAGGCCTGCAATGATTTTGAATATCAACCCACCATTAGCGTTGGGATTAAAGCTGCTGTTGTGTGAAACGGCCACAAGGTGGCAGCAGTTCACCCTTACCAAATCTGGTTACTAGGGCTAGAGAGCCTCAGTGGAAGTGGTGTTCTAGATTGGAGTTTAGAATGGAATGTGCCAGGAGAAAGCCCCTCACGTTTGTCTCACTACTTCTTGTTCGTGTTTTTAATTTAATTTTTTATTTTTTATTACAGCAAGTTTGATTACAATGTTTGGCTTGTTGTAGGTGTGGAAGATGTGGTTCTTTTACACATATACAGATGACTGTTCTTCCTGGGATCCTTTTCCCATGTACGTTATGACAGAATGTTGAGTAGTCCTCTCTTGGTATTCTGTAGGTCTTTGGTGATTATATATGTCACCTGTGTTTGTATATGTCTGTTAACCCCGATATCGTAATGAAACCAATCCTCACACCTTTCCATTGGTGAACCATAAGTTTGTTTAATGAATCTGTGATTGCCCTTCTCCGTGGAAATATCTGCCCTGGTATCCATTTTTAGGTAACACCTATAAGTGATATGATAGGATATGTGTCTTTCACTTTCTGACTTACTAAAAGTCACGTGATTACTTCTAGACTCATCTACGGTGCTGCAAATGGCATTTTGTCCTTTTTTCCCTTGGCTTCTCCTCTGCCTTAGCGGGGTCCATTTTCAACAATGTGATTCCCTGAGGGTTGTGGATTAGCTGACCTGGGCAGCCTTACCCTGCCGGCCCGCCCTCCCCAGGTGTGCCTCGTTGAGGTCAATATAAACAGCGCTCCAGGCAGCAATAGCCCCTGAAGCTGTGCCTGACTCCATATTCTCTGCCCCGTCAGCAGTCTCGGGGCTGTGCTGGTGGGAGGGAGTGAGGGGCCACAGCTTTGTGGGTGGCCCGGTGTGAGTGGGGTTCTGCTGGCCTTTCTGCAGGAGTTGCCAGGCTGCCGCCTGTAAAGAAGAGGATGTGTCACCCATACCTTCCGCTGGAATTTCTCTCCGGACAGAGGTTAGGAAGGGAAAAAGCAGTGAGGGCCGGGACAGGATGGGTATCTCAGGCAGGGCAATGGAAAGCTTCTGGAAGAGCGCCCGGGGCCAGGACCACCCTGGCTGGCCTGCAGGCACCAAGTTGGCCTGCGTGCTGTCGCTGGTGTGGCTCCACGGTCCTTCCTCTAGGCTTTCAAGCCCTTGTACATATTCAGGTGTTTTACCTGGAAAGGGTGGGAACAGTTCAGCAGCAGCTGTCCTGGGGCTCAGCTCACGTTTACTCACAGATGCCTCGGCACGGTCCCCCAGCTTTGCAATGAGGACGCTCCTTGCGTGGGGGGTGGGTTGCTGGCTGTATGGGAGATGATTCCCCACCTCTGACCAATTTCAGAATTGTTTACCACTGGAGAAAGTGCCGTGATAGGGTTTTCCACTGTATAACTCGTGGGTTCAGGATTTTTTTTTCTTTTATGGTTCAAGTTAGATTTTATTCCTCTTTTATGTATTTATAGATATAAGCATGGAAATAATTCATTCCTATAAATACATCTGTGTGACGGGAAGAACTTTTTTCTGTTTTATTTTTAAATTTTATTTTTTAAAATTTTGAAATTTAATTTTATTTATATGTTTTTATACAGCACGTTATTATTAGTTATGTATTTTATGCATATACATGTATACAGGTCAATCCCAAACTCCCAACTCATCCCACCACCACCAACCCATGGCTTCCCACACTTGGTGTCCATATGTTTGTTCTCTACCTCTGTGTCTCTATTTCTTCCCTGCAAACCAGTTCATCTGTACCATTTTTAGGCTCCACATATATGCATTAAAATACAATATTTGTTTTCCTCTTTCTGACTTACTTCATTCTGTATGACAGTCACTCGATCCATCGATGTCTCTACAAATGACCCAGTTTCATTCCTTTTTATGGCCGAGGAATATTCCATTTTATATATATACCACATCTTTATGGATTCATCTGTCTGTGGGCATTTAGGTTGCTTCCATTACCTGGCTATTGTAAATAGTGCTGCAACGAACATTGTGGTGAATGTGCCTTTTTGAAATACGGTTTTCCTGGGTATATGCCCAGAAGTGGGATTGCTGGATCAGATGGTAATTCTATTTCTAATTGTTTTAAGGAAACTCCATACTGTTCTCCATAGTGACTGTATCAATTTACATTCCCACCAATAGTGGAAGAGGGCTCCTTTTGTCCACACCCTCCCCAGAATTGGTTGTTTGTAGATTTTCTGATGATGCCGATTCTAACAGGTGTGAGGTGATACCTCATTGTAGTTTTGATTTGCATTTCTCTAATAATTAGTGCTGTTGAGCAGCTTTTCATGTGCGTCTTGGCCATCTCTGTGTCTCCTTTGAAGAAACGTCTCTTTAGATCTTCTGCCCATTTTTTTGGGGGTTGTTTGTTTTTTTAATATTAAGCTGCATGAGCTGTTTATATATAGTGGAGATTAAACCTCTGTCCATTGATTGGTCTGCATCGATTATCGCCCATTCTGAGGGATGCCTTTCTCCATTCCCGTGTTTTTTAACAAAAAAAGGAAAGAAAGGAAGAGAAGCAGAACACTAATGTGCGTAAAATATGCCTTTTGAAACGGTCGTTTTGAAATATGGACGTCCTTTGAATTTTTTGGTCGATATGTCACCCCAGGATTTGTTTTCAGGGCAGGTGTCATTTAGAAGCCTGCAATGATTTTGAATATCAACTGACCATTAGCGTTGGGATTAAAGCTGCTGTTGTGTGAAACGGCCACTAGGTGGCAGCAGTTAACCCTTACCAATTCTGGTTACTAGGGCAAGAGAGCCTCAGTGGAGGTGGTGTTCTAGATTGGAGTTTAGAATGGAATGTGCCAGGAGAAAGCCCCTCACGTTTGTCTCACTACTTCTTGTTCGTGTTTTTAATTTAATTTTTTATTTTTTATTACAGCAAGTTTGATTACAATGTTTGGCTTGTTGTAGGTGTGGAAGATATGGTTCTTTTACACATATACAGATGACTGTTCTTCCTTGGATCCTTTTTCCATGTACGTTATGACAGAATGTTGAGTAGTCCTCTCTTGGTATTCTGTAGGTCTTTGGTGATTATATAAGCCACCTGTGTTTGTATATGTTTGTTAACCCCGATATCGTAATGAAACCAATCCTCACACCTTTCCATTGGTGAACCATAAGTTTGTTTAATGAATCTGTGATTGCCCTTCTCCGTGGAAATATCTGCCCTGGTATCCATTTTTAGGTAACACCTATAAGTGATATGATATGATATGTGTCTTTCACTTTCTGACTTACTACAAGTCACGTGATTACTTCTAGACTCATCTACGGTGCTGCAAATGGCATTGTGTCCTTTTTTCCCTTGGCTTCTCTTCTGCCTTAGCGGGGTCCATTTTCAACAATGTGATTCCCTGAGGGTTGTGGATTAGCTGACCTGAGCAGCCTTAACCTGCCGGCCCGCCCTCCCCAGGTGTGCCTCGTTGAGGTCAATATAAACAGCGCTCCAGGCAGCAATAGCCCCTGAAGCTGTGCCTGACTCCATATTCTCTGCCCCGTCAGCAGTCTTGGGGCTGTGCTGGTGGGAGGGAGTGAGGGGCCACAGCTTTGTGGGTGGCCCGGTGTGAGTGGGGTTCTGCTGGCCTTTCTGCAGGAGTTGCCAGGCTGCCGCCTGTAAAGAAGAGGTTATTTCACCCATACCTTCCGCTGGAATTTCTCTCCGGACAGAGGTGAGGAAGGAAAAAAGCAGTGGGGGCCGGGACAGGAGGGGTATCTCAGGCAGGGCAATGGAAAGCTTCTGGAAGAGCGCCCGGGGCCAGGACCACCCTGGCTGGCCTGCAGACACCAAGTTGGCCTGCGTGCTGTCGCTGGTGTGGCTCCACGGTCCTTCCTCTAGGCTTTCAAGCCCTTGTACATATTCAGGTGTTTTACCTGGAAAGGGTGGGAACAGTTCAGCAGCAGCTGGCCTGGGGCTCAGCTCACGTTTACTCACAGATGCCTCGGCACGGTCCCCCAGCTTTGCAATGAGGACGCTCCTTGCGTGGGGGGTGGGTTGCTGGCTGTATGGGAGATGCTTCCCCACCTCTGACCAATTTCAGAATTGTTTACCACTGGAGCAAGTGCCCTGATAGGATTTTCCACTGTATAACTCGTGGGTTCAGGTTTTTTTTTTCTTTTATGGTTCAAGTTAGATTTTATTCCTCTTTTATGTATTTATAGATATATGCATGGAAATAATTCATTCCTATAAATACATCTGTGTGACGGGAAGAACTTTTTTCTGTTTTATTTTTAAATTTTATTTTTTAAAATTTTGAAATTTAATTTTTTTTATTTTTTTATACAGCACGTTATTATTAGTTATGTATTTTATGCATATACATGTACACAGGTCAATCCCAATCTCCCAACTCATCCCACCACCACTTCCCTATGGCTTCCCACACTTGGTGTCCATACGTTTGTTCTCTACGTCTGTGTCTCTATTTCTTCCCTGCAAACCAGTTCATCTGTACCATTTTTAGGCTCCACATATATGCATTTATATACAATATTTGTTTTCCTCTTTCTGACTTACTTCATTCTGTATGACAGTCTCTCGATCCATCGATGTCTCTACAAATGACCCAGTTTCATTCCTCTTTAAGGCCGAGTAATATTCTATTTTATATATGTACCACATCTTTATCCATTCATCTGTCTGTGGGCATTTAGTTTGCTTCCATTACCTGGCTATTGTAAATAGTGCTGCAATGAACATTGTGGTGAATGTGCCTTTTTGATTTATGGTTTTCTCTGTGTATATGCCCAGAAGTGGGATTGCTAGATCAGATTGTAATTCTATTTCTAGTTTTTTTAAAGGAAACTCCACACTGTTCTCCATAGTGTCTGTATCAAGTTACATTCCCACCAATAGTGGAAGAGGGCTCCTTTTGTCCACACCCTCCCCAGAATTTGTTGTTTGTAGATTTCCTTATGATGCCGATTCTAACAGGTGTGAAGTGATACCTCATTGTAGTTTTGATTTGCATTTCTCTAATAATTAGTGCTGTTGAGCAGCTTTTCATGTGCGTCTTGGCCATCCCTGTGTCTTCTTGAAAAAACGTCTCCTTAGATCTTCTGCCCATTTTTGTGTTGGGTTGTTTCTTTTTTTTAATATTAAGCTGCATGAGCTGTTTATATATATTGGAGATTAAACCTTTGTCCATTGATTCGTTTGCAACAATTTTCGCCCATTCTGAGGGATGCCTCTTTCCATTCCCGTTGTTTTTTAACGAAAAAAGGAAAGAAAGAAAAAGAAGCAGAACACTAATGTGCGTAAAATATGCCTTTTGAAACGGTCGTTTTGAAATATGGACGTCCTTTGAATTTTTTGGTCGATATGTGACCCCAGGATTTGTTTTCAGGGCAGGTGTGATTTACAGGCCTGCAATGATTTTGAATATCAACTGACCATTAGCGTTGGGATTAAAGCTGCTGTTGTGTGAAACGGCCACAAGGTGGCAGCAGATCTCCCTTACCAAATCTGGTTAAGAGGACAACAGAGCCTCAATGGATGTCATGTTCTAGATTGGAATTTAGAATGGAATGTGCCAGGAAAAAGTCCCTCATGTTTGGCTCACTACATCTTGTTCGTGTTTTTAATTTATTTTTTTTATTTTTTATTACAGCAAGATTGATTACAATGTTTGGATTGTTGTAGGTGTGGAAGATGTGGTTCTTTTACACATATACAGATGTCTGATCTTCCTGGGATCCTTTTCCCATGTACGTTATGACAGAATGTTGATTAGTCTTCTCTTGGTATTCCGTAGGTCTTTGGTGATTATATATGTCACCTGTGTTTGTATATGTCTGTTAACCCCGATGACATAATGAAACCAATCCTCACAACTTTCCATTGGTGAACCATAAGTTTGTTTAATGAATCTGTGATTGCCCTTCTCCGTGGAAATATCTGCCCTGGTATCCATTTTTAGGTAACACCTATAAGTGATATGATATGATATGTGTCTTTCAATTGCTGACTTACTACAAGTCACGTGATTACCTCTAGACTCATCTACGGGGCTGCAAATGGCATTGTGTCCTTTTTTTCCTTGGCTTCTCTTCTGCCTTAGCGAGGTCCATTTTCAACAATGTGATTCCCTGAGGGTAGTGGATTAGCTGACCTGGGCAGCCTTACCCTGCCGGCCTGCCCTCCCCAGTTGGTCCTCATTGAGGTCAATATAAACAGCGCTCCAGGCGGCAATAGCCCCTGAAGCTGTGCCTGACTCCATATTCTCGGCCCCATCAGCAGTTTCGGGGCTGTGCTGGTGGGAGGGAGTGAGGGGTCACAGCTTTGTTGGTGGCCCAGTGTGAGGGGGGCTCTGCTGGCCTTTCTGCAGGGGTTGCCAGGCTGACACCTGTAAAGAAGAGGATGTGTCACCCATACCTTCCGCTGGAATTTCTCTCCGGACAGAGGTGAGGAAGGAAAAAAGCAGTGGGGGCCGGGACAGGAGGGGTATCTAAGGCAGGGCAATGCAAAACTTCCGGAAGAGTGCACTGGGCCAGGACCACCCTGGCTGGCCTGCAGGCACCAAGCTGCCCTGCGTGCTGTCGCTGGTGTGGCTCCGCGGCCCTTCCTCTAGGCTCTCAAGCCCTTGTACATATTCAGTTGTTTTACCTGGGAAGGGTGGGAACAGTTCAGCAGCAGCTGGCCTGGGGCTCAGCTCACGTTTACTCACAGATGCCTCGGCACGGTCCCCCAGCTTTTCAATGAGGACACTCCTTGCATGGGCGGTGGGTTGCTGGCTGTATGGGAGATGATTCCCCACCTCTGACCAATTTCAGAATTGTTGACCGCTGAAGCAAGTGCCCTGATAGGGTTTTCCTGTGTATAACTGGTGGGTTCAGGTTTTTTTTTTTTCTTTTATGGTTCAAGTTAGATTTTATTCTTCTTTTATGTATTTATAGATATAAGCATGGAAATAATTCGTTCCTATAAATACATCTGTGTGAAGGGAAGAACTTTTTTCTGTTTTATTTATAAATTTTATTTTTTTTAAATTTTGAAATTTATTTATATTTATTTTTTTTATACAGAAGGTTATTATTAGTTATGTATTTTATGCATATACATGTATACAGGTCAATCCCAATCTCTCAACTCATCCCACCACCACCAACCCATGGCTTCCCACACTTGGTGTCCATACGTTTGTTCTCTACTTCTGTGTCTCTATTTCTTCCTTGCAAATCAGTTAATCTGTACCATTTTTTAGGTTCCACATATATGCATTAATATACAATATTTGTTTTCCTCTTTCTGAATTACTTCATTCTGTATGACAGTCTCTCGATCCATCGATGTCTCTACAAATGACCCAGTTTCATTCCTTTTTATGGCCGAGTAATATTCCATTTTATATATGTACCACATCTTTATCCATTCATCTGTCTCTGGGCATTTAGGTTGCTTCCATTACCTGGCTATTGTAAATAGTGCTGCAACGAACATTGTGGTGAATGTGCTTTTTTGAAATACGGTTTTCTCTGGGTATATGCCCAGAAGTGGGATTGCTGGATCAGATGGTAATTCTATTTCTAGATTTTTTTTTTTTTTTTTTTTTTTGCGGTATGCGGGCCTCTCACTGTTGTGGCCTCTCCCGTTGCGGAGCACAGGCTCCGGACGCGCAGGCCCAGCGGCCATGGCTCATGGGCCCAGCCGCTCCGCGGCATATGGGATCCTCCCAGACCGGGGCACGAACCCGTATCCCCTGCATCGGCAGGCGGACTCTCAACCACTGCGCCACCAGGGAGGCCCTATTTCTAGATTTTTTAAGGAAACTCCATACTGTTCTCCATAGTGACTGTATTAATTTACATTCCCACCAATAGTGGAAGAGGGTTCCTTTTGTCCACACCCTCCCCAGAATTGGATGTTTGTAGATTTTCTGATGATGCCGATTCTAACAGGTGTGAGGTGATACCTCATTGTAGTTTTGATTTGCATTTCTCTAATAATTAGTGCTGTTGAGCAGCTTTTCTGTGCGTCTTGGCCATCTCTGTGTCTCCTTTGAAGAAACGTCTCTTTAGATCTTCTGCCCATTTTTTGGGGGGTTGTTTGTCTTTTTTTTTTTTTTTTTTTTTTTTTTTTTTTTTTTTTTTTTTGCAGTACGCGGGCCTCTCACTGTTGTGGCCTCTCCCGTTGCGGAGCACAGGCTCCGGACGCACAGGCTTAGCGGCCATGGCTCACGGGCCCAGCCGCTCCGCGGCATATGGGATCCTCCTAGACCGGGGCACGAACCCGTATCCCCTGCATCGGCAGGCGGACTCTCAACCACTGCGCCACCAGGGAGGCCCTGTCTTTTTAATATTAAGCTGCATGAGCTGTTTATATATATTGGAGATTAAACCTCTGTCCATTGATTCGTCTGCAAGGATTTTCGCCCATTCTGAGGGATGCCTTTTTCCATTCCCGTGTTTTTTAACAAAAAAGGAAAGAAAGGAAAAGAAGCAGAACACTAATGTGCGTAAAATATGCCTTTTGAAACCGTCGTTTTGAAATATGGACGTCCTTTGAATTTTTTGGTCGATATGTGACCCCAGGATTTGTTTTCAGGGCAGGTGTCATTTAGAGGCCTGCAATGATTTTGAATATCAACTGACCATTAGCGTTGGGATTAAAGCTGCTGTTGTGTGAAACGGCCACAAGGTGGCAGCAGTTCACCCTTACCAAATCTGGTTACTAGGGCAAGAGAGCCTCAGTGGAAGTGGTGTTCTAGATTGGAGTTTAGAATGGAATGTGCCAGGAGAAAGCCCCTCACGTTTGTCTCACTACTTCTTGTTCGTGTTTTTAATTTAATTTTTTATTTTTTATTACAGCAAGTTTGATTACAATATTTGGCTTTTTGTAGGTGTGGAAGATGTGGTTCTTTTACACATATACAGATGTCTGTTCTTCCTGGGATGCTTTTCCCATGTACGTTATGACAGAATGTTGAGTAGTCCTCTCTTGGTATTCTGAAGGTCTTTGGTGATTATATATGTCACCTGTGTTTGTATATGTCTGTTAACCCCGATATCGTAATGAAACCAATCCACACACCTTTCCATTGGTGAACCATAAGTTTGTTTAATGAATCTGTGATTGCCCTTCTCCGTGGAAATATCTGCCCTGGTATCCATTTTTAGGTAACACCTATAAGTGATATGATATGTTATGTGTCTTTCACTTTCTGACTTACTACAAGTCACGTGATTACTTCTAGACTCATCTACGGTGCTGCAAATGGCATTGTGTCCTTTTTTCCCTTGGCTTCTCTTCTGACTTAGTGTGGTCCATTTTCAACAAAGTGATTCCCTGAGGGTTGTGGATTAGTTGACCTAGGCAGCCTTACCCTGCCGGCCCGCCCTCCCCAGGTGTGCCTCGTTGAGGTCAATATAAACAGCGCTCCAGGCAGCAATAGCCACTGAAGCTGTGCCTGACTCCATATTCTCTGCCCCGTCAGCAGTCTCGTTGCTGTGCTGGTGGGAGGGAGTGAGGGGCCACAGCTTTGAGGGTGGCCCGGTGTGAGTGGGGTTCTGCTGGCCTTTCTGCAGGAGTTGCCAGGCTGCAGCCTGTAAAGAACAGGTTGTGTCACCCATACCTTCCACTGGAATTTCTCTCCGGACAGAGGTGAGGAAGGAAAAAAGCAGTGGGGGCCGGGACAGGAGGGGTATCTCAGGCAGGGCAATGGAAAGCTTCTGGAAGAGCACCCGGGGCCAGGACCACCCTGGCTGGCCTGCAGGCACCAAGTTGGCCTGCGAGCTGTCGCTGGTGTGGCTGCATGGTCCTTCCTCTAGGCTTTCAAGCCCTTGTACATATTCAGGTGTTTTACCTGGAAAGGGTGGGAACAGTTCAGCAGCAGCTGGCCTGGGGCTCAGCTCACGTTTACTCACAGATGCCTCGGCACGGTCCCCCAGCTTTGCAATGAGGACGCTCCTTGCGTGGGGGGTGGGTTGCTGGCTGTATGGGAGATGGTTCCCCACCTCTGACCAATTTCAGAATTGTTTACCGCTGGAGCAAGTGCCCTGATAGGGTTTTCCTCTGTATAACTCGTCGGTTCAGGTTTTTTTTTTTTTTTATGGTTCAAGTTAGATTTTATTCCTCATTTATGTATTTATAGATATAAGCATGGAAATAATTCATTCCTATAAATACATCTGTGTGACGGGAAGAACTTTTTTCTGTTTTATTTTTAAATTTTATTTTTTAAAATTTTGAAATTTAATTTTATTTATTTTTTTATACAGCACGTTATTATTAGTTATGTATTTTATGCATATACATGTATACAGGTCAATCCCAAACTCCCAACTCATCCCACCACCACCACCCCATGGCTTCCCACACTTGGTGTCCATACGTTTGTTCTCTACCTCTGTGTCTCTATTTCTTCCCTGCAAACCAGTTCATCTGTACCATTTTTAGGCTCCACATATATGCGTTAATATACAATATTTGTTTTCCTCTTTCTGACTTACTTCATTCTGTATGACAGTCTCTCGATGAATCGATGTCTCTACAAATGACCCAGTTTCATTCCTTTTTATGGCCGAGTAATATTCCATTTCATATATGTACCACATCTTTATCCATTCATCTGTCTGTGGGCATTTAGGTTGCGTCCATTACCTGGCTATTGTAAATAGTGCTGCAATGAACATTGTGGTGAATGTGCCTTTTTGAAATACGGTTTTCTCTGGGTATATGCCCAGAAGTGGGATTGCTGGATCAGATGGTAATTCTATTTCTAGTTTTTTTAAGGAAACTCCATACTGTTCTCCATCGTGAATGTATCAATTTACATTCCCACCAATAGTGGAAGAGGGCTCCTTTTGTCCACCCCCGCCCGAGAATTGGTTGTGTGTAGATTTTCTGATGATGCGGATTCTAACAGGTGTGAGGTGATAACTCATTGTAGTTTTGATTTGCATTTCTCTAGTACTTAGTGCTGTTGAGCAGCTTTTCATGTGCGTCTTGGCCATCTCTGTGTCTCCTTTGAAGAAACGTCTCTTTAGATCTTCTGCCCATTTTTTTTTGGGTTGTTTGTTTTTTTAATATTAAGCTGCATGAGCTGTTTATATATATTGGAGATTAAACCTCTGTCCATTGATTCGTCTGCAACGATTTTCGCCCATTGTGAGGGATTCCTTTTTCCATTCCCGTGTTTTTTAACAAAAAAGGAAAGAAAGGAAAACAAGCAGAACACTAATGTGCGTAAAATATGCCTTTTGAAACGGTCGTTTTGAAATATGGACGTCCTTTGAATTTTTTGGTCGATATGTGACCCCAGGATTTGTTTTCAGGGCAGGTGTCATTTACAGGCCTGCAATGATTTTGAATATCAACTGACCATTAGCGTTGGGATTAAAGCTGCTGTTGTGTGAAACGGCCACAAGGTGGCAGCAGTTCACCTTTACCAAATCTGGTTACTAGGGCAAGAGAGCCTTAGTGGAAGTGGTGCTCTAGATTGGAGTTTAGAATGGAATGTGCCAGGAGAAAGCCCCTCACGTTTGTCTCACTACTTCTTGTTCGTGTTTTTAATTTAATTTTTTTATTTTTTATTACAGCAAGTTTGATTACAATGTTTGGCTTGTTGTAGGTGTGGAAGATGTGGTTCTTTTACACATATACAGATGTCTGTTCTTCCTGGGATCCTTTTCCCATGTACGTTATGACAGAATGTTGAGTAGTCCTCTCTTGGTATTCTGTAGGTCTTTGGTGATTATATATGTCACCAGTGTTTGTATATGTCTGTTAACCCCGATATCGTAATGAAACCAATCCTCACACCTTTCCATTGGTGAACCATGAGTTTGTTTAATGAATCTGTGATTGCCCTTCTCCGTGGAAATATCTGCCCTCGTATCCATTTTTAGGTAACACCTATAAGTGATATGATATGATATGTGTCTTTCACTTTCTGACTTACTACAAGTCACGTGATTACTTCTAGCCTCATCTACGGTGCGGCAAATGGCATTGTGTCCTTTTTTCCCTTGGCTTCTCTTCTGCCTTAGCGGGGTCCATTTTCAACAATGTGATTCTCTGAGGGTTGTGGATTAGCTGACCTGGGCAGCCTTACCCTGCTGGCCCGCCCTCCACAGGTGTGCCTCGTTGAGGTCAATATAAACAGAGCTCCAGGCAGCAATAGCCCCTGAAGCTGTGCCTGCCCCCATATTCTCTGCCCCGTCAGCAGTCTCGGGGCTGTGCTGGTGGGAGGGTGTGAGGGGCCACAGCTTTGTGGGTGGCCCGGTGTGAGTGGGGTTCTGCTGGCCTTTCTGCAGGAGTTGCCAGGCTGCCGCCTGTAAAGAAGAGGATGTGTCACTCATACATTCCGCTGGAATTTCTCTCCGGACAGAGGTGAGGAAGGAAAAAAGCAGTGGGGGCGTGGACAGGAGGGGTATCTCAGGCAGGGCAATGGAAAGCTTCTGGAAGAGCGCCCGGGGCCAGGACCACCCTGGCTGGCCTGCAGGCACCAAGTTGGCCTGCGTGCTGTCGCTGGTGTGGCTCCACGGTCCTTCCTCTAGGCTTTCAAGCCCTTGTACATATTCAGGGGTTTTACCTGGAAAGGGTGGGAACAGTTCAGCAGCAGCTGGACTGCGGCTCAGCTCACGTTTACTCACAGATGCCTCGGCATGGTCCCCCAGCTTTGCAATGAGGACGCTTCTTGCGTGGGGGGTGGGTTGCTGGCTGTATGGGAGATGGATCCCCACCTCTGACCAATTTCAGAATTGTTTACCGCTGGAGCAAGTGCCGTGATAGTGTTTTCCTGTGTATAACTCGTGGGTTCACTTATTTTTTCTTTTATGGTTCAAGTTAGATTTTATTCCTCTTTTATGTATTTATAAATATAAGCGTGGAAATAATTCATTCCTATAAATACATCTGTGTGACGGGAAGTATTTTTTCTGTTTTATTTTTAAATTTTATTTTTTAAAATTTTGAAATTTAATTTTATTTATTTTTTTATACAGCACGTTATTATTAGTTATGTATTTTATGCATATACATGTATACAGGTCAATCCCAAACTCCCAACTCATCCCACCACCACCACCCCATGGCTTCCCACACTTGGTATCCATACGTTTGTTCTCTACCTCTGTGTCTCTATTTCTTCCCTGCAAACCAGTTCATCTGTACCATTTTTAGGCTCCACATATATGCATTAATATACAATATTTGTTTTCCTCTTTCTGACTTACTTCATTCTGTATGACAGTCTCTCGATCCATCGATGTCTCTACAAATGACCCAGTTTCATTCCTTTTTATGGCCGAGTAATATTCCATTTTATATATGTACCACTTCTTTATCCATTCATCTGTCTGTGGGCATTTAGGTTGCTTCCATTACCTGGCTATTGTAAATAGTGGTGCAACGAACATTGTGGTGAATGTGCCTTTTTGAAATACGGTTTTCTCTGGGTATATGCCCAGAAGTGGGATTGCTGGATCAGATTGTAATTCTATTTCCAGTATTTTTAAGGAAATTCCATACTGTTCTCTATAGTGACTGTATCAATTTACATTCCCACCAATAGTGGGAGAGGGCTCCTTTTGTCCACACCCTCCCGAGAATTGGTTGTTTGTAGATTTTCTGATGATGCCGATTCTAACAGGTGTGAGGTGATACCTCATTGTAGTTTTGATTTGCATTTCTCTAATAATTAGTGCTGTTGAGCAGCTTTTCATGTGCGTCTTGGCCATCTCTGTGTCTCCTTTGAAGAAACGTCTCTTTAGATCTTCTGCCCATTTTTTTGGGGGTTGTTTGTTTTTTTAATATTAAGCTGCATGAGCTGTTTATATATATTGGAGATTAAACCTCTGTCCATTGATTCGTTTGCAACGATTTTCACCCATTTTGAGGGATGCCTTTTTCCATTCCCGTTTTTTTTAACAAAAAAGGAAAGAAAGAAAAGAAGCAGAACACTAATGTGCGTAAAATATGCCTTTTGAAACGGTCGTTTTGAAATATGGACGTCCTTTGAATTTTTTGGTCGATATGTGACCCCAGGATTTGTTTTCAGGGCAGGTGTCATTTACAGGCCTGCAATGACTTTGAATATCAACTGACCATTAGCGTTGGGATTAAAGCTGCTGTTGTGTGAAACGGCCACAAGGTGGCAGCAGTTCACCCTTACCAAATCTGGTTACTAGGGCAAGAGAGCCTCAGTGGAAGTGGTGTTCTAGATTGGAGTTTAGAATGGAATGTGCCAGGAGAAAGCCCCTCACGTTTGTCTCACTACTTCTTGTTCGTGTTATTAATTTAATTTTTTTTTTATTTTTTACTACCGCAAGTTTGATTACAATGTTTGGCTTGTTGTATGTGTGGAAGATGTGGTTCTTTTACACATATACAGATGTCTGTTCTTCCTGGGATCCTTTTCCCATGTACGTTATGACAGAATGTTGAGTAGTCCTCTCTTGGTATTCCGTAGGTCTTTGGTGATTATATATGTCACCTGTGTTTGTATATGTCTGTTAACCCCGATACCCTAATGAAACCAATCCTCACACCTTTCCATTGGTGAACCATAAGTTTTTTAATGAATCTGTGATTGCCCTTCTCCGTGGAAATATCTGCCCTGGTATCCATTTTTAGGTAACACCTATAAGTGATATGATATGATATGTGTCTTTCACTTTCTGACTTACTACAAGCCACGTGATTACTTCTAGACTATTCTACGGTGCTGCAAATGGCATTGTGTCCTTTTTTCCCTTGGCTTCTCTTCTGCCTTAGCTGGGTCCATTTTCAACAATGTGATTCCCTTAGGGTTGTTGATTAGCTGACCTGGGCAGCCTTACCCTGCCGGCCCGCCCTCCCCAGGTGTGCCTCATTGAGGTCAATAAAAACAGCGCTCCAGGCAGCAATAGCCCCTGAAGCTGTGCCTGACTCCATATTCTCTGCCCCGTCAGCAGTCTCGGGGCAGTGCTGATGGGAGGGAGTGAGGGGCCACAGCTTTGTGGGTGGCCCGGTGTGAGTGGGGTTCTGCTGGCCTTTCTGCAGGAGTTGCCAGGCTGCCGCCTGTAAAGAAGAGGATGTGTCACCCATACATTCCGCTGGAATTTCTCTCCGGACAGAGGTGAGGAAGGAAAAAAGCAGTGGGGGCCGGGACAGGAGGGGTATCTCAGGCAGGGCAATGGAAAGAATCTGGAAGAGCGCCCGGTGCCAGGACCACCCTGGCTGGCCTGCAGGCACCAACTTGGCCTGCGTGCTGTCACTGGTGTGGCTCCACGGTCCTTCCTCTAGGCTTTCAAGCCCTTGTACATATTCAGGTGTTTTACCTGGAAAGGGTGGGAACAGTTCAGCAGCAGCTGGCCTGGGGCTCAGCTCACGTTTACTCAGAGATGCCTCGGCACGGTCCCCCAGCTTTGCAATGAGGACGCTCCTTGCGTGGGGGGGTGGGTTGCTGGCTTATGGGAGATGGTTCCCCACCTCTGACCAATTTCAGAATTGTTTACCGCTGGAGCAAGTGCCGTGATAGGGTTTTCCTCTGTATAACTCGTGGGTTCAATTTTTTTTTTCTTTTATGGTTCAAGTTAGATTTTATTCCTCTGTTATGTATTTATAAATATAAGTATGGAAATAATTCATTCCTATAAATACATCTGTGTGACGGGAAGAAATTTTTCTGTTTTAGTTTTAAATTTTATTTTTTTAAATTTTGAAATTTAATTTTATTTATGTTTTTATACTGCAGGTTATTATTAGTTATGTATTTTATGCATATACATGTATACCGTTCAATCCCTATCTCCCAACTCATCCCACCACCAACACCCCATGGCTTCCCACACTTGGTGTCCATACGTTTGTTCTCTACCTCTGTGTCTCTATTCCTTCCCTGCAAACCAGTTCATCTGTACCATTTTTTAGGTTCCACATATATGCATTAATATACAATATTTGTTTTCCTCTTTCTGACTTACTTCATTCTGTATGACAGTCTCTCGATCCATCGATGTCTCTACAAATGACCCAGTTTCATTCCTTTTTATGGCCGAGTAATATTCCATTTCATATATGTACCACATCTTTATCCATTCATCTGTCTGTGGGCATTTAGGTTGTTTCCATTACCTGGCTACTGTAAATAGTGCTGCAATGAACATTGTGGTGAATGTGCCTTTTTGATTTACGGTTTTCTCTGGGTATATGCCCAGAAGTGGGATTGCTGGATCAGATGGTAATTCTATATCTAGATTTTTAAGGAAACTCCATACTGTTCTCCATAGTGACTGTATCAATTTACATTCCCACCAATACTGGAAGAGGGCTCTTTTTGTCCACACCCTCCCCAGAATTGGTTGTTTGTAGATTTTCTGATGATGCCGAATCTAACAGGTTTTTGGTGATACCTCGTTGTAGTTTTGATTTGCATTTCTCTAATAATTAGTGCTGTTGAGCAGCTTTTCATGTGCGTCTTGGCCATCTCCGTATCGTCTTTGAAGAAACGTCTCTTTAGATCTTCTGACCATTTTTGTATTGGGTTGTTTGTTTTTTTTAATATTAAGCTGCATGAGCTGTTTATATATATTGGAGATTAAACCTCTGTCCATTGATTCGTCTGCAACGATTTTCGCCCATTCTGAGGGATGCCTTTTTCCATTCCACTGTTTTTTAACAAAAAAGGAAAGAAAGGAAAAGAAGCAGAACACTAATGCGCGTAAAATATGCCTTTTGAAACGGTCGTTTTGAAATATGGACGTCCTTTGAATTTTTTGGTCGATATGTGACCCCAGGATTTGTTTTCAGGGCAGGTGTCATTTACAGGCCTGCAATGATTTTGAATATCAACTGACCATTAGCGCTGGGATTAAAGCTGCTGTTGTGTGAAACGGCCACAAGGTGGCAGCAGTTCCCCCTTACCAAATCTGGTTACTAGGGCAAGAGAGCCTCAGTGGAAGTGGTGTTCTAGATTGGAGTTTAGAATGGAATGTGCCAGGAGAAAGCCCCTCACGTTTGTCTCACTACTTCTTGTTCGTGTTTTTAATTTAATTTTTTATTTTTTATTACAGCAAGTTTGATTACAATGTTTGTCTTGTTGTAGGTGTGGAAGATGTGGTTCTTTTACACATATACAGATGACTGTTCCTCCTGGGATCCTTTTCCCATGTACGTTATGACAGAATGTTGAGTAGTCCCCTCTTGGTATTCTGTAGGTCTTTGGTGATTATATATATCACCTGTGTTTGTATATGTCTGTTAACCCCGATATCGTAATGAAACCAAACCTCACACCTTTCCATTGGTGAACCATAAGTTTGTTTAATGAATCTGTGATTGCCCTTCTCCGTGGAAATATCTGCCCTGGTATCCATTTTTAGGTAACACCTATAAGTGATATGATATGATATGTGTCTTTCACTTTCTGACTTACTACAAGTCACGTGATTACTTCTAGACTCATCTACGGTGCTGCAAATGGCATTGTATCCTTTTTTCCCTTGGCTTCTCTTCTGCCTTAGCGGGGTCCATTTTCAACAATGTGATTCCCTGAGGGTTGTGGATTAGCTGACCTGGGCAGCCTTACCCTGCCGGCCCGCCCTCCCCAGGTGTGCCTCGTTGAGGTCAATATAAACAGAGCTCCAGGCAGCAATAGCCCCTGAAGCTGTGCCTGACTCCATATTCTCTGCCCCGTCAGCAGTCTCGGGGCTGTGTTGGTGGGAGGGAGTGAGGGGCCACAGCTTTGTGGGTGGCCCGGTGTGAGTGGGGTTCTGCTGGCCTTTCTGCAGGAGTTGCCAGGCTGCCGCCTGTAAAGAAGAGGATGTGTCACCCATACCTTCCGCTGGAATTTCTCTCCGGACAGAGGTGAGGAAGGAAAAAAGCAGTGGGGGCCGGGACAGGAGGGGTATCTCAGGCCGGGCAATGGAAAGCTTCTGGAAGAGCGCCAGGGTCCAGGACCACCCTGGCTGGCCTGCAGGCACCAAGTTGGCCTGCGTGCTGTCGCTGGTGTGGCTCCACGGTCCTTCCTCTAGGCTTTCAAGCCCTTGTACATATTCAGGTGTTTTACCTGGAAAGGGTGGGAACAGTTCAGCAGCAGGTGGCCTGGGGCTCAGCTCACGTTTACTCAGAGATGCCTCGGCACGGTCCCCCAGCTTTGCAGTGAGGACGCTCCTTGCGTTGGGGGTGGGTTGCTGGCTGTATGGGAGATGGTTTCCCACCTCTGACCAATTTCAGAATTGTTTACCGCTGGAGCAAGTGCCGTGATAGGGTTTTCCTCTGTATAACTCGTGGGTTCAATTTTTTTTTTCTTTTATGGTTCAAGTTTGATTTTATACCTCTTTTATGTATTTATATATATAAGCATGGAAATAATTCATTCCTATAAATACATCTGTGTGACGGGAAGAATATTTTTCTGTTTTATTGTTAAATTTAATTTTTTAAAATTTTGAAATTTAATTTTATTTATTTTTTTATACAGCACGTTATTATTAGTTATGTATTTTATTCATATACATGTATAGAGGTCAATTCCAAACACCCAACTCATCCCACCACCACCACCCCATGGCTTCCCACACTTGGTGTCCATACGTTTGTTCTCTACCTCTGTGTCTCTATTTCTTCCCTGCAAACCAGTTCATCTGTACCATTTTTAGGCTCCACATATATGCATTAATAGACAATATTTGATTTCCTCTTTCTGACTTACTTCATTCTGTATGACAGTCTCTCGATCCATCGATGTCTCTACAAATGACCCAGTTTCATTCCTTTTTATGGCCGAGTAATATTCCATTTTATATATGTACCACATCTTTATCCATTCATCTGTCTGTGGGCATTTAGGTTGCTTCCATTACCTGGCTATTGTAAATAGTGCTGCAACGAACATTGTGGTGAATGTGCCTTTTTGGAATACGGTTTTCTCTGGGTATATGCCCAGAAGTGGGATTGCTGGATCAGATGGTAATTCTATTTCTAGTTTTTTTAAGGAAACTCCATACTGTTCTCCATAGTGACTGTATCAATTTACATTCCCACCAATAGTGGAAGAGGGCTCCTTTTGTCCACACCCTCCCCAGAATTGGTTGTTTGTAGATTTTCTGATGATGCCGATTCTAACAGGTGTGAGGTGATACCTCATTGGAGTTTTGATTTGCATTTCTCTAATAATTAGTGCTGTTGAGCAGCTTTTCATGTGCGTCTTGGCCATCTCTGTGTCTCCTTTGAAGAAACGTCTCTTTAGATCTTCTGCCCATTTTTTTTGGGTTGTTTGTTTTTTTAATATTAAGCTGCATGAGCTGTTTTTATATATTGGAGATTAAACCTCTGTCCATTGATTCGTCTGCAACGATTTTCGCCCATTCTGAGGGATGCCTTTTTCCATTCCCGTGTTTTTTAACAAAAAAGGAAAGAAAGGAAAAGAAGCAGAACACTAATGTGCGTAAAATATGCCTTTTGAAATGGTCGTTTTGAAATATGGACGTCCTTTGAAATTTTTGGTCGATATGTGACCCCAGGATTTGTTTTCAGGGCAGGTGTCATTTACAGGCCTGCAATGATTTTGAATATCAACTGACCATTAGCGCTGGGATTAAAGCTGCTGTTGTGTGAAACGGCCACAAGGTGGCAGCAGTTCCCCCTTACCAAATCTGGTTACTAGGGCAAGAGAGCCTCAGTGGAAGTGGTGTTCTAGATTGGAGTTTAGAATGGAATGTGCCAGGAGAAAGCCCCTCACGTTTGTCTCACTACTTCTTGTTCGTGTATTTAATTTAATTTAATATTTTTTATTACAGCAAGTTTGATTACAATGTTTGGCTTGTTGTAGGTGTGGAAGATGTGGTTCTTTTACACATATACAGATGACTGTTCTTCCTGGGATCCTTTTCCCATGTACGTTATGACAGAATGTTGAGTAGTCCCCTCTTGGTATTCTGTAGGTCTTTGGTGATTATATATGTCACCTGTGTTTGTATATGACTGTTAACCCCGATATCATAATGAAACCAATCCTCACACCATTCCATTGGTGAACCATAAGTTTGTTTAATGAATCTGTGATTGCCCTTCTCCGTGGAAATATCTGCCCTGGTATCCATTTTTAGGTAACACCTATAAGTGATATGATATGTGTCTTTCACTTTCTGACTCACTACAAGTCACGTGATTACTTCTAGACTCATCTACGGTGCTGCAAATGGCATTGTGTCCTTTTTTCCCTTGGCTTCTCCTCTGCCTTAGTGGGGTCCATTTTCAACAATGTGATTCCCTGAGGGTTGTGGATTAGCTGACCTGGGCAGCCTTACCCTGCCGGCCCGCCCTCCCCAGATGTGCCTCGTTGAGGTCAATATAAACAGCGCTGCAGGCAGCAATAGCCCCTGAAGCTGTGCCTGACTCCATATTCTCTGCCCCGTCAGCAGTCTCGGGGCTGTGCTGCTGGGAGGGAGTGAGGGGCCACAGCTTTGTGGGTGGCCCGGTGTGAGTGGGGTTCTGCTGGCCTTTCTGCAGGAGTTGCCAGGCTGCCGCCAGTAAAAAAGAGGTTGTGTCACACATACCTTCCGCTGGAATTTCTCTCCGGACAGAGGTGAGGAAGGAAAAAAGCAGTGGGGTCCGGGACAGGAGGGGTATCACAGGCAGGGCAATGGAAAGATTCTGGAAGAGCGCCCAGGTCCAGGACAACCCTGGCTGGGCTGCAGGCACCAAGTTGGCCTGCGTGCTGTCACTGGTGTGGCTCCACGGTCCTTCCTCTAGGCTTTCAACCCCTTGTACATATTCAGGTGTTTTACCTGGAAAGGGTGGGAACAGTTCAGCAGCAGCTGGCCTGGGGCTCAGCTCACGTTTACTCACAGATGCCTCGGCACGGTCCCCCAGCTTTGCAATGAGGACGCTCCTTGTGTGGGGGGTGGGTTGCTGGCTGTATGGGAGATGGTTCCCCACCTCTGACCAATTTCAGAATTGTTTACCGCTGGATCAAGTGCCGTGATAGGGTTTTCCTCTGTATAACTCGTGGGTTCAATTTTTTTTTCTTTTATGGTTCAAGTTAGATTTTATTCCTCTGTTATGTATTTATAAATATAAGTATGGAAATAATTCATTCCTATTAATACATCTGTGTGACGGGAATAATTTTTTCTGTTTTAGTTTTAAATTTTATTTTTTAAAATTTTGAAATTTTATTTTATTTATGTTTTTATACTGCAGGTTATTATTAGTTATGTATTTTATGCATATACATGTATACCGTTCAATCCCTATCTCCCAACTCATCCCACCACCACCACCCCATGGCTTCCCACACTTGGTGTCCATACGTTTGTTCTCTACCTCTGTGTCTCTATTTCTTCCCTGCAAACCAGTTCATCTGTACCATTTTTTTAGGTTCCACATATATGCATTAATATACAATATTTGTTTTCCTCTTTCTGACTTACTTCATTCTGTATGACAGTCTCTCGATCCATCGATGTCTCTACAAATGACCCAGTTTCATTCCTTTTTATGGCCGAGTAATATTCCATTTCGTATATGTACCACTTCTTTATCCATTCATCTGTCTGTGGGCATTTAGGTTGCTTCCATTACCTGGCTATTGTAAATAGTGCTGCAATGAACATTGTGGTGAATGTGCCTTTGTGATTTATGGTTTTCTCTGGGTATATGCCCAGAAGTGGGATTGCTGGATCAGATGGTAATTCTATTTCTAGTTTTTTAAGGAAACTCCATACTGTTCTCCATAGTGACTGTATCAATTTACATTCCCACCAATAGTGGAAGAGGGCTCCTTTTGTCCACACCCTCCCCAGAATTGGTTGTTTGTAGATTTTCTGATGATGCCGATTCTAACAGGTGTGAGGTGATACCTCATTGTAGTTTTGATTTGCATTTCTCTAATAATTAGTGCTGTTGAGCAGCTTTTCATGTGCGTCTTGGCCATCTCTGTGTCTTCTTTGAAGAAACATCTCTTTAGATCTTCTGCCCATTTTTGTATTGGGTTGTTTGTTTTTTTAATATTAAGCTGCATGTGTTGTTTATATATATTGGATATTAAACCTCTGTCCATTGATTCGTCTGCCAAGATTTTCGCCCATTCTGAGGGATGGCTTTTTCCATTCCCGTGTTTTTTAACAAAAAAGGAAAGAAAGGAAAAGAAGCAGAACACTAATGTGCGTAAAATATGCCTTTTGAAACGGTCGTTTTGAAATATGGACGTCCTTTGAACTTTTTGGTCGATATGTGACCCCAGGGTTTGTTTTCAGGGCAGGTGTCATTTACAGGCCTGAAATGATTTTGAATATCAACTGTCCATTAGCGCTGGGATTAAAGCTGCTGTTGTGTGAAACGGCCACAAGGTGGCAGCAGTTCACCCTTATCAAATCTGGTTACTAGGCCAAGAGAGCCTCAGTGGAAGTGGTGTTCTAGATTGGAGTTTAGAATGGAATGTGCCAGGAGAAAGCCCCTCACGTTTGTCTCACTACATCTTGTTCGTGATTTTAATTTAATTTTTTATTTTTTATTACAGCAAGTTTCATTACAATGTTTGTCTTGTTGTAGGTGTGGAAGATGTGGTTCTTTTACACATATACAGATGACTGTTCTTCCTGGGATCCTTTTCCCATGTACGTTATGACAGAATGTTGAGTAGTCCCCTCTTGGTATTCTGTAGGTCTTTGGTGATTATATATATCACCTGTGTTTCTATATGTCTGTTAACCCCGATATCATAATGAAACCAATCCTCACACCTTTCCATTGGTGAACCATAAGTTTGTTTAATGAATCTGTGATTGCCCTTCTCCGTGGAAATATCTGCCCTGGTATCCATTTTTAGGTAACACCTATAAGTGATATGATATGATATGTGTCTTTCACTTTCTGACTTACTACAAGTCACGTGATTACTTCTAGACTCATCTACGGTGCTGCAAATGGCATTGTATCCTTTTTTCCCTTGGCTTCTCTTCTGCCTAAGTGGGGTCCATTTTCAACAATGTGATTCCCTGAGGGTTGTGGATTAGCTGACCTGGGCAGCCTTACCCTGCCGGCCCGCCCTCCCCAGGTGTGCCTCGTTGAGGTCAATATAAACAGAGCTCCAGGCAGCAATAGCCCTTGAAGCTGTGCCTGACTCCATATTCTCTGCCCCATCAGCAGTCTCGGGGCTGTGTTGGTGGGAGGGAGTGAGGGGCCACAGCTTTGTGGGTGGCCCGGTGTGAGTGGGGTTCTGCTGGCCTTTCTGCAGGAGTTGCCAGGCTGCCGCCTGTAAAGAAGAGGATGTGTCACCCATACCTTCCGCTGGAATTTCTCTCCGGACAGAGGTGAGGAAGGAAAAAAGCAGTGGGGGCCGGGACAGGAGGGGTATCTCAGGCAGGGCAATGGAAAGCTTCTGGAAGAGCGCCAGGGTCCAGGACCACCCTGGCTGGCCTGCAGGCACCAAGTTGGCCTGCGTGCTGTCGCTGGTGTGGCTCCACGGTCCTTCCTCTAGGCTTTCAAGCCCTTGTACATATTCAGGTGTTTTACCTGGAAAGGGTGGGAACAGTTCAGCAGAAGGTGGCCTGGGGCTCAGCTCACGTTTACTCAGAGATGCCTCGGCACGGTCCCCCAGCTTTGCAGTGAGGACGCTCCTTGCGTGGGGGGTGGGTTGCTGGCTGTATGGGAGACGGTTCCCCACCTCTGACCAATTTCAGAATTGTTTACCGCTGGAGCAAGTGCCGTGATAGGGTTTTCCTCTGTATAACTCGTGGGTTCAATTTTTTTTTTTTTTATGGTTCAAGTTTGATTTTATACCTCTTTTATGTATTTATATATATAAGCATGGAAATAATTCATTCCTATAAATACATCTGTGTGACAGGAAGAACATTTTTCTGTTTTATTGTTAAATTTTATTTTTTAAAATTTTGAAATTTAATTTTATTTATTTTTTTATACAGCACGTTATTATTAGTTATGTATTTTATGCATATACATGTATAGAGGTCAATCCCAAACTCCCAACTCATCCCACCACCACTTCCCTATGGCTTCCCACACTTGGTGTCCATACGTTTGTTCTCTACGTCTGTGTCTCTATTTCTTCCCTGCAAACCAGTTCATCTGTACCATTTTTAGGCTCCACATATATGCATTAATATACAATATTTGTTTTCCTCTTTCTGACTTACTTCATTCTGTATGACAGTCTCTCGATCTATCGGTGTCTCTACAAATGACCCAGTTTCATTCCTTTTTATGGCCGAGTAATATTCCATTTCATATATGTACCACATCTTTATCCATTCATCTGTCTGTGGGCATTTAGGTTGCTTCCATTACCTGGCTATTGTAAATAGTGCTGCAATGAACATTGTGGTGAATGTGCCTTTTTGATTTACGGTTTTCTCTGGGTATATGCCCAGGAGTGGGATTGCTGGATCAGATGGTAATTCTATATCTAGTTTTTTTAAGGAAACTCCATACTGTTCTCCATAGTGACTGTATCAATTTACATTCCCACCAATAGTAGAAGAGGGCTCCTTTTGTCCACACCCTCCACAGAATTGGTTGTTTGTAGATTTTCTGATGATGCCGATTCTAAAAGGTGTGTGGTTATACCTCATTGTAGTTTTGATTTGCATTTCTCTAATAATTAGTGCCGTTGAGCAGCTTTTTATGTGCGTCTTGTCCATCTCTGTGTCTTCTTTGAAGAAACGTTTCTTTAGATCATCTGCCCATTTTTGTATTGGGTTGTTTGTTTTTTTTAATATTAAGCTGCATGAGCTGTTTATATATATTGGCGATTAAACCTCTGTCCATTGATTCGTCTGCAACGATTTTCGCCCATTCTGAGGGATGCCTTTTTCCATTCCACTGTTTTTTAACAAAAAAGGAAAGAAAGGAAAAGAAGCAGAACACTAATGTGCGTAAAATATGCCTTTTGAAACGGTCGTTTTGAAATATGGACGTCCTTTGAATTTTTTGGTCGATATGTGACCCCAGGATTTGTTTTCAGGGCAGGTGTCATTTATAGGCCTGCAATGATTTTGAATATCAACTGACCATTAGCGTTGGGATTAAAGCTGCTGTTGTGTGAAACGGCCACAAGGTGGCAGCAGTTCACCCTTACCAAATCTGGTTACTAGGACAAGAGAGCCTCAGTGGAAGTGGTGATCTAGATTGGAGTTTAGAATGGAATGTGCCAGCAGAAAGCCCCTCACGTTGGTCTCACTACTTCTTGTTCGTGTTTTTAATTTATTTTTTTATTTTTTATTACAGCAAATTTGATTACAATGTTTGACTTGCTGTAGGTGTGGAAGATGTGGTTCTTTTACACATATACAGATGTCTGTTCTTCCTGGGATCCTTTTCCCATGTACGTTATGACAGAATGTTGAGTAGTCCTCTCTTGGTATTCTGTAGGTCTTTGGTGATTATATATGTCACCTGTGTTTGTATATGTCTGTTAACCCCGATATCGTAATGAAACCAATCCTCACACCTTTCCATTGGTGAACCATAAGTTTGTTTAATGAATTTGTGATTGCTCTTCTCCGTGGAAATATCTGCCCTGGTATCCACTTTTAGGTAACACCTATAAGTGATATGATATGATATGTGTCTTTCACTTTCTGACTTACTACAAGTTATGTGATTACTTCTAGACTCATCTACGGTGCTGCAAATGGCATTGTGTCCTTTTTTCCCTTGGCTTCTCTTGTGCCTTAGCGGGGTCCATTTTCAACAATGTGATTCCCTGAGGGTTGTGGATTAGCTGACCTGGGCAGCCTTACACTGCCGGCCCGCCCTCCCCAGGTGTGCCTCTTTGAGGTCAATATAAACAGCGCTCCAGGCAGCAATAGGCCCTGAAGCTGTGTGCCTGCCTCCATATTCTCTGCCCCGTCAGCAGTCTCGGGGCTGTGCTGGTGGGAGGGAGTGAGGGGCCACAGCTTTGTGGGTGGCCCGGTGTGAGTGGGATTCTGCTGGCCTTTCTGCAGGAGTTGCCAGGCTGCCGCCTGTAAAGAAGAGGATGTGTCACCCATACCTTCCGCTGGAATTTCTCTCTGGACAGAGGTGAGGATGGAAAAAAGCAGTGGGGGCCGGGACAGGAGGGGTATCAAAGGCAGGGCAATGGAAAGCATCTGGAAGAGCGCCCGGGGCCAGGAACACCCTGGCTGGCCTGCAGGCACCAAGTTGGCCTGCGTGCTGTCGCTGGTGTGGCACCACGGTCCTTCCTCTAGGCTTTCAAGCCCTTGTACATATTCAGGTGTTTTACCTGGAAAGGGTGGGAACAGTTCAGCAGAAGGTGGCCTGGGGCTCAGCTCACGTTTACTCACAGATGCCTCGGCACGGTCCCCCAGCTTTGCAATGAGGACGCTCCTTGCGTGGGGGGTGGGTTGCTGGCTGTATGGGTGATGATTCCCCACCTCTGACCAATTTCAGAATTGTTTACCACTGGAGCAAGTGCCCTGATAGGGTTTTCCTCTGTATAACTCGTGGGTTCAGGATTTTTTTTTCTTTTATGGTTCAAGTTAGGTTTTATTCCTCTTTTATGTATTTATAGATATAAGCATGGAAATAATTCATTCCTATAAATACATCTGTGTGACGGGAAGAACATTTTTCTGTTTTACTTTTAAATTTTATTTTTTAAAATTTTGAAATTTTATTTTTTTTTATACAGCATTTTATTATTAGTTAGGTATTTTATGCATATACATGTATACAGGTCAATCCCAAACTCCCAACTCATCCCACCACCACCACCCCATGGCTTCCCACACTTGGTGTCCATACGTTTGTTCTCTACCTCTGTGTCTCTATTTCTTCCCTGCAAACCAGTTCATCTGTACCATTTTTAGGCTCCACGTATATGCATTAATATACAATATTTGTTTTCCTCTTTCTGACTTACTTCATTCTGTATGACAGTCACTCAATCCATCGGTGTCTCTCCAAATGACCCAGATTCATTCCTTTTTATGGCCGAGTAATATTCCATTTTATATATGTACCACATCTTTATCCATTCATCTGTCTGTGGGCATTTAGGTTGCTTCCATTACCTGGCTATTGTAAATAGTGCTGCAACGAACATTGTGGTGAATGTGCCTTTTTGAAATACGGTTTTCTCTGGGTCTATGCCCTGAAGTGGGATTGCTGGATCAGATGGTAATTCTATTTCTAGTTTTTTTAAGGAAACTCCAAACTGTTCTCCATAGTGACTGTATCAATTTACATTCCCACCAATAGTGGAAGAGGGCTGCTTTTGTCCACACCGTCCCCAGAATTGGTTGTTTCCATATTTTCTGATGATGCCCATTCTAACAGGTGTGAGGTGATACCTCATTGTAGTTTTGATTTGCATTTCTCTAATAATTAGTGCTGTTGAGCAGCTTTTTATGTGCGTCTTGGCCATTTCTGTGTCTCCTTTGAAGAAACGTCTCTTTAGATCTTCTGCCCATTTTTTTGGGGGTTGTTTGTTTTTTTTATATTAAGCTGCATGAGCTGTTTATATATATTGGAGATTAAACCTCTGTCCATTGATTCGTCTGCAACGATTTTCGCCCATTCTGAGGGATGCCTTTTTCCATTCCCGTGTTTTTTAACAAAAAAGGAAAGAAAGGAAAAGAAGCAGAACACTAATGTGCGTAAAATATGCCTTTTGAAACGGTCGTTTTGAAATATGGACGTCCTTTGAATTTTTTGGTCGATATGTGACCCCAGGATTTGTTTTCAGGGCAGGTGTCATTTACAGGCCTGAAATGATTTTGAATATCAACTGACCACTAGCGCTGGGATTAAAGCTGCTGTTGTGTGAAACGGCCACAAGGTGGCAGCAGTTCACCCTTACCAAATCTGGTTACTAGGGCAAGAGAGCCTCAGTGGAAGTGGTGTTCTAGATTGGAATTTAGAATGGAATGTGCCAGGAGAAAGCCCCTCACGTTTGTCTCACTACTTCTTGTTCGTGTTTTTAATTTAATTTTTTTATTTTTATTACAGCAAGTTTGATTACAATGTTTGGCTTGTTGTATGTGCGGAAGATGTGGTTCTTTTACACATATACAGATGTCTGTACTTCCTGGGATCCTTTTCCCATGTACATTATGACAGAATGTTGAGTAGTCCTCTCTTGATATTCTGTAGGTCTTTGGTGATTATATATGTCACCTGTGTTTGTATATGTCTGTTAACCCCGATATCGTAATGAAACCAATCCTCACACCTTTCCATTGCTGAACCATAAGTTTGTTTAATGAATCTGTGATTGCCCTTCTCCGTGGAAATATCTGCCCTGGTATCCATTTTTAGGTAACACCTATAAGTGATATGATATGTGTCTTTCACTTTCTGACTTACTACAAGTCACGTGATTACTTCTAGACTCATCTATGGTGCTGCAAATGGCATTGTGTCCTTTTTTCCCTTGGCTTCTCTTCTGCCTTAGCGGGGTCCATTTTCAACAATGTGATTCCCTGAGGGTTGTGGATTAGCTGACCTGGGCAGCCTTACCCTGCCGGCCCACCCTCCCCAGGTGTGCCTCGTTGAGGTCAATATAAACAGAGCTCCAGGCAGCAATAGCCCCTGAAGCTGTGCCTGACTCCATATTCTCTGCCCCGTCAGCAGTCTCGGGGCTGTGCTGGTGGGAGGGAGTGAGGGGCCACAGCTTTGTGGGTGGCCCGGTGTGATTGGGGTTCTGCTGGCCTTTCTGCAGGAGTTGCCAGGCTGCCGCCTGTAATGGAGAGGTTGTTTCACACATACCTTCCGCTGGAATTTCTCTCCGGACAGAGGTGAGGAAGGAAAAAAGCAGTGGGGGCCGGGACAGGAGGGGTATCTCAGGCAGGGCAATGGAAAGATTCTGGAAGAGCGCCCGGGGCCAGGACCACCCTGGCTGGCCTGAGGCACCAAGTTGGCCTGCGTGCTGTCTCTGGTGTGGCTCCATGGTTCTTCCTCTAGGCTTTCAAGCCCTTGTACATATTCATGTGTTTTACCTGGAAAGGGTGGGAACAGTTCAGCAGCAGCTGGCCTGGGGCTCAGCTCACGTTTACTCACAGATGCCTCGGCATGGTCCCCCAGCTTTGCAATGAGGACACTCCTTGCGTGGGGGGTTGGTTGCTGGCTGTATGGGAGATGGTTCCCCACCTCTGACCAATTTCAGAATTGTTAACCGCTGGAGCAAGTGCCCTGATAGGGTTTTCCTCTGTATAACTCGTGGGTTCAATTTTTTTTTCTTTTATGGTTCAAGTTAGATTTTATTCCTCTTTTATGTATTTATAAATATAAGCATGGAAATAATTCATTCCTATAAATACATCTGTGTGATGGGAATAATTTTTTCTGTTTTATTTTTAAATTTTATTTTTTAAAATTTTGAAATTTAATTTTATTTATGTTTTTATACAGCAGGTTATTATTAGTTATGTATTTTATGCATATACATGTATACCATTCAATCCCTATCTCCCAACTCATCCAACCACCACCACCCCATGGCTTCCCACACTTGGTGTCCATACCTTTGTTCTCTACCTCTGTGTCTCTATTTCTTCCCTGCAAACCAGTTCATCTGTACCATTTTTTTAGGTTCCACATATATGCATTAATATACAATATTTGTTTTCCTCTTTCTGACTTACTTCATTCTGTATGACAGTCTCTCGATCCATCGATGTCTCTACAAATGACCCAGTTTCATTCCTTTTTATGGCCGAGTAATATTCCATTTCATATATGTACCACATCTTTATCCATTCATCTGTCTGTGGGCATTTAGGTTGCTTCCATTACCTGGTATGGTAAATAGTGCGGCAATGAACATTGTGGTGAATGTGCCTTTTTGATTTACGGTTTTCTCTGGGTATATGCCCAGAAGTGGGATTGCTGTATCAGATGGTAATTCTATTTCTAGTTTTTATAAGGAAACTCCATACTGTTCTCCATAGTGACTGTATCAATTTACATTCCCACCAATAGTGGAAGAGGGCTCCTTTTGTCCACACCCTCCCCAGAATTGGTTGTTTGTAGATTTTCTGATGATGCCGATTCTAACAGGTGTGAGGTGATACCTCATTGTAGTTTTGATTTGCATTTCTCTAATAATTAGTGCTGTTGAGCAGCTTTCCATGTGCGTCTTGGCCATCTCTGTGTCTTCTTTGAAGAAACGTCTCTTTAGATCTTCTGACCATTTTTGCTTTTGGTGGTTTGTTTTTTTAATATTAAGCTGCATGAGCTGTTTATATATATTGGAGATTAAACCTCTGTCCATTGATTCTTCTGCAACGATTTTCGCCCATTTTGAGGGATGCCTTTTTCCATTCCCGTATTTTTTAACAAAAAAGGAAATAAAGGAAAAGAAGCAGAACACTAATGTGCGTAAAATATGCCTTTTGAAACGGTCGTTTTGAAATATGGACGTCCTTTGAATTTTTTGGTCGATATGTGACCCCAGGATTTGTTTTCAGGGCAGGTGTCATTTACAGGCCTGAAATGATTTTGAATATCAACTGACCACTAGCGCTGGGATTAAAGCTGCTGTTGTGTGAAACGGCCACAAGGTGGCAGCAGTTCACCCTTACCAAATCTGGTTACTAGGGCAAGAGAGCCTCAGTGGAAGTGGTGTTCTAGATTGGAATTTAGAATGGAATGTGCCAGGAGAAAGCCCCTCACGTTTTTCTCACTACATCTTTTTCGTGTTTTTAATTTAATTTTTATATTTTTATTACAGCAAGTTTGATTACAATGTTTGGCTTGTTGTATGTATGGAAGATGTGGTTCTTTTACACATATACAGATGTCTGTACTTCCTGGGATCCTTTTCCCATGTACATTATGACAGAATGTTGAGTAGTCCTCTCTTGGTATTCTGTAGGTCTTTGGTGATTATATATGTCACCTGTGTTTGTATATGTCTGTTAACCCCAATATCGTAATGAAACCAATCCTCACACCTTTCCATTGGTGAAATATAAGTTTCTTTAATGAATCTGTGATTGCCCTTCTCCGTGGAAATATCTGCCCTGGTATCCATTTTTAGGTAACACCTATAAGTGATATGATAGGATATGTGTCTTTCACTTTCTGACTTACTACAAGTCACGTGATTACTTCTAGACTCATCTACGGTGCTGCAAATGGCATTGTGTCCTTTTTTCCCTTGGCTTCTCTTCTGCCTTAGCGGGGTCCATTTTCAACAATGTGATTCCCTGAGGGTTGTGGATTAGCTGAACTGGGCAGCCTTACACTGCCAGCCCGCCCTCCCCAGGTGTGCCTCTTTGAGGTCAATATAAACAGCGCTCCAGGCAGCAATAGCCCCTGAAGCTGTGCCTGACTCCATATTCTCTGCCCCGTCAGGAGTCTCGGGGCTGTGCTGCTGGGAGGGAGTGAGGGGCCACAGCTTTGTGGGTGGCCCGGTGTGAGTGCGGTTCTGCTGGCCTTTCTGTAGGAGTTGCCAGGCTGCCGCCTGTAAAGAAGAAGTTGTGTCACCCATACCTTCCGCTGGAATTTCTCTCCGGACAGAGGTGAGGAAGGGAAAAAGCAGTGGGGCCCCGACAGGAGGGGTATCTCAGGCAGGGCAATGGAAAGATTCTGGAAGAGCGCCCGGGGCCAGGACCACCCTGGCTGGCCTGCAGGCACCAAGTTGGCCTGCGTGCTGTCGCTGGTGTGGCTCCACGGTCCTTCCTCTAGGCTTTCAAGCCCTTGTACATATTCAGGTGTTTTACCTGGAAAGGGTGGGAACAGTTCAGCAGCAGCTGGCCTGGGGCTCAGCTCACGTTTACTCACAGATGCTTCAGCACGGTCCCCCAGCTTTGCAATGAGGACGCTCCTTGCGTGGGGGGTGGGTTGCTGGATGTATGGGAGATGCTTCCCCACCTCTGACCAATTTCAGAATTGTTTACCACTGGAGCAAGTGCCCTGATAGGATTTTCCTCTGTATAACTCGTGGGTTCAGGTTTTTTTTTCTTTTATGGTTCAAGTTAGATTTTATTCCCCTTTTATGAATTTATAGATATAAGCATGGAAATAATTCATTCCTATAAATACATCTGTGTGACGGGAAGAACTGTTTTCTGTTTTATTTTTAAATTTTATTTTTTAAAATTTTGAAATTTTATTTTATTTATTTTTTTTATACAGCACGATATTATTAGTTATGTATTTTATGCATATACATGTATACAGGTCAATCCCAAACTCCCAACTCAACCCAACACCACCACCCCATGGCTTCCCACACTTGGTGTCCATAAGTTTGTTCTCTACCTCTGTGTCTCTATTTCTTCCCTGCAAACCAGTTCATCTGTACCATTTTTAGGCTCCAAATATATGCATTAATATACAATATTTGTTTTCCTCTTTCTGACTTACTTCATTCTGTATGACAGTCTCTCGATCCATCGATGTCTCTACAAATGACCCAGTTTCATTCCTTTTTATGGCCGAGTAATATTCCATTTCATATATGTACTACATCTTTATCCATTCATCTGTCTGTTGGCATTTATGTTGCTTCCATTACCTGGCTATTGTAAATAGTGCTGCAACGAACATTGTGGTGAATGTGCTTTTTTGAAATACGGTTTTTTCTGGGTAAATGCCCAGAAGTGGGATTGCTGGATCACATGGTAATTCTATTTCTAGTTTTTATAAGGAAACTCCATACTGTTCTCCATAGTGACTGTATCAATTTACATTCCCACCAATAGTGGAAGAGGGCTCCTTTTGTCCACACCCTCCCCAGAATTGGTAGTTTGTAGATTTTCTGATGATGCCGATTCTAACAGGTGTGACGTGATAACTCATTGTAGTTTTGATTTGCATTTCTCTAATAATTAGTGCTGTTGAGCAGCTTTTCATGTGCGTCTTGGCCATCTCTGTGTCTTCTTTGAAGAAACGTCTCTTTAGATCTTCTGCCCATGTTTGTATTGGGTTGTTTGTTTTTTTAATATTAAGCTGCATGAGTTGTTTATATATATATTGGAGATTAAACCTCTGTCCATTGATTCGTCCGCCACGATTTTTGCCCATTCTGAGGGATGCCTTTTTCCATTCCCGTGTTTTTTAACAAAAAAGGAAAGAAAGGAAAAGAAGCAGAACACTAATGTGCGTAAAATATGCCTTTTGAAACGGTCGTTTTGAAATATGGACGTCCTTTGAATTTTTTGGTCGATATGTGACCCCAGGATTTGTTTTCAGAGCAGGTGTCATTTACAGGCCTGAAATGATTTTGAATATCAACTGACCACTAGCGCTGGGATTAAAGCTGCTGTTGTGTGAAACGGCCACAAGGTGGCAGCAGTTCACCCTTACCAAATCTGGTTACTAGGGCAAGAGAGCCTCAGTGGAAGTGGTGTTGTAGATTGGAATTTAGAGTGGAATGTGCCAGGAGAAAGCCCCTCACGTTTGTCTCACTTCATCTTGTTCGTGTATTTAATTTAATTTTTTTTATTTTTTATTACAGCAAGTTTGATTACAATGTTTGGCTTGTTGTAGGTGTGGAAGATGTGGTTCTTTTATACATATACAGATGTCTGTTCTTCCTGGGATCCTTTTCGCATGTACATTATGACAGAATGTTGAGTAGTCCCCTCTTGGTATTCTGTAGGTCTTTGGTGATTATATATGTCACCTGTGTTTGTATATGTCTGTTAACCAGGATATCGTAATGAAACCAATCCTCACACCTTTCCATTGGTGAACCATAAGTTTGTTTAATGAATCTGTGATTGCCCTTCTCCGTGGAAATATCTGCCCTAGTATCCATTTTTAGGTAACACCTATAAGTGATATGATATGTGTCTTTCACTTTCTGACTCACTACAAGTCACGTGATTACTTCTAGACTCATCTACGGTGCTGCAAATGGCATTGTGTCCTTTTTTCCCTTGGCTTCTCTTCTGCCTTAGCGGGGTCCATTTTCAACAATGTGATTCCCTGAGGGTTGTGGATTAGCTGACCTGGGCAGCCTTTCCCTGCCGGCCCGCCCTCCCCAGGTGTGCCTCGTTGAGGTCAATATAAACAGAGCTCCAGGCAGCAATAGCCCTTGAAGCTGTGCCTGACACCATATTCTCTTCCCCGTCAGCAGTCTCCGGGCTGTGCTGGTGGGAGGGAGTGAGGGGCCACACCTTTGTGGGTGGCCCGGTGTGAGTGGGGTTCTGCTGGCCTTTCTGCAGGAGTTGCCAGTCTGCCGCCTGTAATGGAGAGGTTGTTTCACACATACCTTCCGCTGGAATTTCTCTCCGGACAGAGGTGAGGAAGGAAAAAAGCAGTGGGGGCCGGGACAGGAGTGGTATCTCAGGCAGGGCAATGGAAAGATTCTGGAAGAGCGCCCGGGGCCAGGACCACCCTGGCTGGCCTGCAGGCACCAAGTTGGCCTGCGTGCTGTCTCTGGTGTGGCTCCATGGTCCTTCCTCTAGGCTTTCAAGCCCTTGTACATATTCATGTGTTTTACCTGGAATGGGTAAGAACAGTTCAGCAGCAGGTGGCCTGGGGCTCAGCTCACGTTTACTCACAGATGCCTCGGCACGGTCCCCCAGCTTTGCAATGAGGACGCTCCTTGCGTGGGGGGTGGGTTGCTGGCTGTATGGGAGATGGTTCCCCACCTCTGACAAATTTCAGAATTGTTTACCACTGGAGCAAGTGCCCTGATAGGGTTTTCCTCTGTATAACTCGTGGGTTCAGGATTTTTTTTTCTTTTATGGTTCAAGTTAGATTTTATTCCCCTTTTATGTATTTATAGATATAAGCATGGAAATAATTCATTCCTATAAATACATCTGTGTGACGGGAAGAACTGTTTTCTGTTTTATTTTTAAATTTTATTTTTTAAAATTTTGAAATTTAATTTTATTTAATTTTTATACAGCACGATATTATTAGTTATGTATTTTATGCATATACATGTATACAGGTCAATCCCAAACTCCCAACTCATCCCACCACCACCACCCCATGGCTTCCCACACTTGGTGTCCATAGGTTTGTTCTCTACCTCTGTATCTCTATTTCTTCCCTGCAAACCAGTTCATCTGTACCAATTTTAGGCTCCACATATATGCATTAATATACAATATTTGTTTTCCTCTTTCTGACTTACTTCATTCTGTATGACAGTCTCTCGATCCATCGATGTCTCTACAAATGACCCAGTTTCATTCCTTTTTATGGCCGAGTAATATTCCATTTCATATATGTACCACATCTTTACCCATTCATCTGTCTGTGGGCATTTAGGTTGCTTCCATTACCTGGCTATTGTAAATAGTGCTGCAACGAACATTGTGGTGAATATGCCTTTTTGAAATACGGTTTTCTCTGGGTATATGCCCAGAAGTGGGATTGCTGGATCAGATGGTAATTCTATTTCTAGTTTTTTTAAGGAAACTCCATACTGTTCTCCATAGTGACTGTATCAATTTACATTCCCACCAATAGTGGAAGAGGGCTCCTATTGTGCACACCCTCCCCAGAATTGGTTGTTTGTAGATTTTCTGATGATGCCGATTCTAACAGGTGTGAGGTGATATCTCATTGTAGATTTGATTTGCATTTCTCCAATAATTAGTGCTGTTGAGCAGCTTTTCATGTGCGTCTTGACCATCTCTGTGTCTCCTTTGAAGAAACGTCTGTTTAGATCTTCTGCCCATTTTTTTTTGGCTTGTTTGTTTTTTTAATATTAAGCTGCACGAGCTGTTTATATATATTGGAGATTAAACCTCTGTCCATTGATTCGTCTGCAACGATTTTCGCCCATTCTGAGGGATGCCTTTTTCCATTCCCGTGTTTTTTAACAAAAAAGGAAAGAAAGGAAAAGAAGCAGAACACTAATGTGCGTAAAATATGCCTTTTGAAACGGTCCTTTTTAAATATGGACGTCCTTTGAATTTTTTGGTCGATATGTGACCCCAGGATTTGTTTTCACGGCAGGTGTCATTTACAGGCATGCAATGATTTTGAATATCAACTGACCATTAGCGTTGGGATTAAAGCTGCTGTTGTGTGAAACGGCCACAAGGTGGCAGCAGTTCACCCTTACCAAATCAGGTTACTAGGGCAAGAGAGCCTCAGTGGAAGTGGTGTTCTAGATTGGAATTTAGAATGGAATGTGCCAGGAGAAAGCCCCTCACGTTTGTCTCACTACATCTTCTTCGCGTTTTTAATTTATTTTTTTTTATTTTTTATTACAGCAAGTTTGATTACAATGTTTGACATGTTGTAGGTGTGGAAGATGTGGTTCTTTTACACATATACAGATGTCTCTTCTTCCTGGGATCCTTTTCCCATGTACGTTATGACAGAATGTTGAGTAGTCCTCTCTTGGTATTCTGTAGGTCTTTGGTGATTATATATGTCACCTGTGTTTGTATATGTCTGTTAACCCGGATATCGTAATGAAACCAATCCTCACACCTTTCCATTGGTTAACCATAAGTCTGTTTAATGAATCTGTGATTGACCATCTCCGTTGAAATATCTGCCCTGGTATCCATTTTTAGGTAACACCTATAAATAATATGATATGATATGTGTCTTTCACTTTCTGACTTACTACAAGTCACATGATTACTTCTAGACTCATCTACGGTGCTGCAAATGGCATTGTGTCCTTTTTTCCCTTGGCTTCTCTTCTGCCTTAGCGGGGTCCATTTTCAACAATGTGATTCCCTGAGGGTTGTGGATTAGCTGACCTGGGCAGCCTTACCCTGCCGGCCCGCCCTCCCCAGGTGTGCCTCATTGAGGTCAATATAAACAGCGCTCCAGGCAGCAATAGCCCCTGAAGCTGTGCCTGACTCCATATTCTCTGCACCGTCAGCAGTCTCGGGGCTGTGCTGGTGGGAGGGAGTGAGGGGCCACAGCTTTGTGGGTGGCCCGGTGTGAGTGGGGTTCTGCTGGCCTTTCTGCAGGAGTTGCCAGGCTGCCGCCTGTAAAGAAGAGGATGTGTCACCCATACCTTCCGCTGGAATTTCTCTCCGGACAGAGGTGAGGATGGAAAAAAGCAGTGGGGGCCGGGACAGGAGTGGTATATCATGCAGGGCAATGGAAAGCTTCTGGAAGAGCGCCCGGGGCCAGGACCACCCTGGCTGGCCTGCAGGCACCAAGTTGGCCTGCGTGCTGTCGCTGGTGTGGCTCCACGGTCCTTCCTCTAGGCTTTCAAGCCCTTGTACATATTCAGGTGTTTTACCTGGAAAGGGTGGGAACAGTTCAGCAGCAGCTGGCCTGGGGCTCAGCTCACGTTTACTCACAGATGCCACGGCACGGTCCCCCAGCTTTGCATTGAGGATGCTCCTTGCGTGGGGGGTGGGTTGCTGGCTGTATGGGAGATGGTTCCCCACCTCTGACCAATTTCAGAATTGTTTACCACTGGAGCGAGTGCCGTGATAGTGTTTTCCTCTGTATAACTCCTGGGTTCACTTATTTTTTCTTTTATGGTTCAAGTTAGATTTTATTCCTCTTTTATCTAATTATAAATATAAGCATGGAAATAATTCATTCCTATAAATACATCTGTGTGACGGGAAGAATTTTTTCTGTTTTATTTTTAAAGTTTATTTTTTAAAATTTTGAAATTTAATTTTATTTATGTTTTTATACAGCAGGTTATTATTAGTTATGTATTTTATGCATATACATGTATACAGGTCAATCCCAATCTCCCAACTCATCCCACCACCACCACCCCATGGCTTCCCACACTTGGTGTCCATACGTTTGTTCTCTACCTCTGTGTCTCTATTTCTTCCCTGCAAACCAGTTCATCTATACCATTTTTTTAGGTTCCACATATATGCATTAATATACAATATTTGTTTTCCTCTTTCTGACTTACTTCATTCTGTATGACAGTCTCTCGATCCATCGATGTCTCTACAAATGACCCAGTTTCATTCCTTTTTATGGCCGAGTAATATTCCATTTCATATATGTACCACATCTTTATCCATTCATCTGTCTGTGGGCATTTAGTTTGCTTCCATTACGTGGCTATTGTAAATAGTGCTGCAACGAACATTGTGGTGAATGTGCCTTTTTGATTTACGGTTTTCTCTGGGTATATGCCCAGAAGTGGGATTGCTGGATCAGACGGTAATTCTATTGCTAGTTTTTTTAAGGAAACTCCATACTGTTCTCCATAGTGACTGTATCAATGTACATTCCCACCAATAGTGGAAGAGGGCTCCTTTTGTCCACACCCTCCCCAGAATTGGTTGTTTGTAGATTTTCTGATGATGCCGATTCTAACAGGTGTGAGGTGATACCTCACTGTAGTTTTGATTTGCATTTCTCTAATAATTAGTGCTGTTGAGCAGCTTTTCATGGGCGTCTTGGCCATCTCTGTGTCTCCTTTGAAGAAACGTCTCTTTAGATCTTCTGCCCATTTTGGTATTGGGTTGTTTGTTTTTTTAATATTAAGCTGCATGTGATGTTTATATATATTGGAGATTAAACCTCTGTCCATTGATTCGTCTGCAACAATTTTCGCCCATTCTGAGGGATGCCTTTTTCCATTCCCGTGTTTTTTAACAAAAAAGGAAAGAAAGGAAAAGAAGCAGAACACTAATGTGCGTAAAATATGCCTTTTGAAACGGTCGTTTTGAAATATGGACGTCCTTTGAACTTTTTGGTCGATATGTGACCCCAGGATTTGTTTTCAGGGCAGGTGTCATTTACAGGCCTGCAATGATTTTGAATATCAACTGACCATTAGCGCTGGGAATAAAGCTGCTGTTGTGTGAAACGGCCACAAGGTGGCAGCAGTTCACCCTTACCAAATCTGGTTACTAGGGCAAGAGAGCCTCAGTGGAAGTGGTGTTCTAGATTGGAATTTAGAATGGAATGTGCCAGGAGAAAGCCCCTCATGTTTGTCTCACTACATCTTGTTCGTGTTTTTAATTTATTTTTTTTTTATTTTTTATTACAGCAAGTTTGATTACAATGTTTGGCTCGTGGTAGGTGTGGAAGATGTGGATCTTTTACACATATACACATGTCTGTTCTTCCTGGGATCCTTTTCCCATGTACGTTATGACAGAATGTTGAGTAGTCCTCTCTTGGTATTCTGTAGGTCTTTGGTGATTATATATGTCACCTGTGTTTGTATATGTGTGTTAACCCCGATATCGTAATGAAAGCAATCCTCATACCTTTCCATTGGTGAACCATAAGTTTTTTTAATGAATCTGTGATTGCCCTTCTCCGTGGAAATATCTGCCCTGGTATCCTTTTTTAGGTAACACCTATAAGTGATAAGATATGATACGTGTCTTTCACTTTCTGACTTACTACAAGTCACGTGATTACTTCTAGATTCATCTACTGGGCTGTAAATGGCATTGTGTCCTTTTTTCCCTTGGCTTCTCTTCTGCCTTAGCGGGGTCCATTTTCAACAATGTGATTCCCTGAGGGTTGTGGATTAGCTGACCTGGGCAGCCTTACCCTGCCGGCCCGCCCTCCCCAGATGTGCCTCGTTGAGGTCAATATAAACAGAGCTCCAGGCAGCAATAGCCACTGAAGCTGTGCCTGACTCCATATTCTCTGCCCCGTCAGCAGTCTCGGGGCTGTGCTGCTGGGAGGGAGTGAGGGGCCACAGCTTTGTGGGTGGCCCGGTGTGAGTGGGGTTCTGCTGGCCTTTCTGCAGGAGTTGACAGGCTGCCGCCAGTAAAAAAGAGGTTGTGTCACACATACCTTCCGCTGGAATTTCTCTCCGGACAGAGGTGAGGAAGGAAAAAAGCAGTGGGGGCCGGGACAGGAGGGGTAACCCAGGCAGGGCAATGGAAAGATTCTGGAAGAGCGCCCAGGTCCAGGACAACCCTGGCTGGCCTGCAGGCACCAAGTTGGCCTGCGTGCTGTCGCTGGTGTGGCTCCACGGTCCTTCCTCTAGGCTTTCAAGCCCTTGTACATATTCAGGTGTTTTACCTGGAAAGGGTGGGAACAGTTCAGCAGCAGCTGGCCTGGGGCTCAGCTCACGTTTACTCACAGATGCCTGGGCACGGTCCCCCAGCTTTGCAATGAGGACGCTCCTTGTGTGGGGGGTGGGTTGCTGGCTGTATGGGAGATGGTTCCCCACCTCTGACCAATTTCAGAATTGTTTACCGCTGGAGCAAGTGCCGTGATAGGGTTTTCCTCTGTATAACTCGTGGGTTCAATTTTTTTTTCTTTTATGGTTCAAGTTATATTTTATTCCTCTGTTATGTATTTATAAATATAAGTATGGAAATAATTCATTCCTATAAATACATCTGTGTGACGGGAAGAATTTTTTCTGTTTTAGTTTTAAATTTTATTTTTTAAAATTTTGAAATTTAATTTTATTTATGTTTTTATACTACAGGTTATTATTAGTTATGTATTTTATGCATATACATGTATACCGTTCAATCCCTATCTCCCAACTCATCCCACCACCACCACCCCATGGCTTCCCACACTTGGTGTCCATATGTTTGTTCTCTACCTCTGTGTCTCTATTTCTTCCCTGCAAACCAGTTCATCTGTACCATATTTTTAGGTTCCACATATATGCATTAATATACAATATTGTTTTCCTATTTCTGACTTACTTCATTCTGTATGACAGTCTCTCGATCCATCGATGTCTCTACAAATGACCCAGTTTCATTCCTTTTTATGACCGAGTAATATTCCATTTCATATATGTACCACATCTTTATCCATTCATCTGTCTGTGGGCATTTAGGTTGCTTCCATTACCTGGCTATTGTAAATAGTGCTGCAATGAACATTGTGGTGAATGTGCCTTTTTGATTTATGGTTTTCTCTGGGTATATGCCCAGAAGTGGGATTGCTGGATCAGATGGTAATTCTATTTCTAGTTTTTTAAGGAAACTCCATACTGTTCTCCATAGTGACTGTATCAATTTACATTCCCACCAATAGTGGAAGAGGGCTCCTTTTGTCCACACCCTCCCCAGAATTGGTTGTTTGTAGATTTTCTGATGATGCCGATTCTAACAGGTGTGAGGTGATACCTCATTGTAGTTTTGATTTGCATTTCTCTAATAATTAGTGCTGTTGAGCAGCATTTCATGTGCATCTTGGCCATCTCTGTGTCTCCTTTGAAGAAACGTCTCTTTAGATCTTCTGCCCATTTTGGTATTGGGTTGTTTGTTTTTTTAATATTAAGCTGCATGTGATGTTTATATATATTGGAGATTAAACCTCTGTCCATTAATTCGTCTGCAACAATTTTCGCCCATTCTGAGGGATGCCTTTTTCCATTCCCGTGTTTTTTAACAAAAAAGGAAAGAAAGGAAAAGAAGCAGAACACTAATGTGCGTAAAATATGCCTTTTGAAACGGTCGTTTTGAAATATGGACGTCCTTTGAACTTTTTGGTCGATATGTGACCCCAGGATTTGTTTTCTGGGCAGGTGTCATTTACAGGCCTGCAATGATTTTGAATATCAACTGACCATTAGCGCTGGGATTAAAGCTGCTGTTGTGTGAAACGGCCACAAGGTGGCAGCAGTTCACCCTTACCAAATCTGGTTACTAGGGCAAGAGAGCCTCAGTGGAAGTGGTGTTCTAGATTGGAATTTAGAATGGAATGTGCCAGGAGAAAGCCCCTCACGTTTGTGTCACTACATCTTGTTCGTGTTTTTAATTTATTTTTTTTTTATTTTTTATTACAGCAAGTTTGATTACAATGTTTGGCTCGTGGTAGGTGTGGAAGATGTGGATCTTTTACACATATACACATGTCTGTTCCTCCTGGGATCCTTTTCCCATGTACGTTATGACAGAATGTTGAGTAGTCCTCTCTTGGTATTCTGTAGGTCTTTGGTGATTATATATGTCACCTGTGTTTGTATATGTCTATTAACCCCGATATCGTAATGAAAGCAATCCTCATACCTTTCCATTGGTGAACCATAAGTTTTTTTAATGAATCTGTGATTGCCCTTCTCCGTGGAAATATCTGCCCTGGTATCCTTTTTTAGGTAACACCTATAAGTGATAAGATATGATACGTGTCTTTCACTTTCTGACTTACTACAAGTCACGTGATTACTTCTAGACTCATCTACTGGGCTGTAAATGGCATTGTGTCCTTTTTTCCCTTGGCTTCTCTTCTGCCTTAGCGGGGTCCATTTTCAACAATGTGATTCCCTGAGGGTTGTGGATTAGCTGACCTGGGCAGCCTTACCCTGCCGGCCCGCCCTCCACAGGTTTGCCTCGTTGAGGTCAATATAAACAGCGCTCCAGGCAGCAATAGCCCCTGAAGCTGTGCCTGACTCCATATTCTCTGCCCCGTCAGCAGTCTCGGGGCTGTGCTGGTGGGAGGGAGTGAGGGGCCACAGCTTTGTGGGTGGCCCGGTGTGAGTGGTGTTCTGCTGGCCCTTCTGCAGGAGTTGCCAGGCTGCCGCCTGTAAAGAAGAGGATGTGTCACCCATACCTTCCGCTGGAATTTCTCTCCGGACAGAGGTGAGGAAGGAAAAAAGCAGTGGGGGCCGGGACAGGAGGGGTATCTCAGGCAGGGCAATGGAAAGCTTCTGGAAGAGCGCCAGGGTCCAGGAACACCCTGGCTGGCCTGCAGGCACCAAGTTGGCCTGCGTGCTGTCGCTGGTGTGGCTCCACGGTCCTTCCTCTAGGCTTTCAAGCCCTTGTACATATTCAGGTGTTTTACCTGGAAAGGGTGGGAACAGTTCAGCAGCAGCTGGCCTGGGGCTCAGCTCACGTTTACTCACAGATGCCTTGGCACGGTCCCCCAGCTTTGCAATGAGGACGCTCCTTGTGTGGGGGGTGGGTTGCTGGCTGTATGGGAGATGGTTCCCCACCTCTGACCAATTTCAGAATTGTTTACCGCTGGAGCAAGTGCCGTGATAGGGAATTCCTCTGTATAACTCGTGGGTTCAATTTTTTTTTCTTTTATGGTTCAAGTTAGATTTTATTCCTCTGTTATGTATTTATAAATATAAGTATGGAAATAATTCATTCCTATAAATACATCTGTGTGACGGGAAGAATTTTTTCTGTTTTAGTTTTAAATTTTATTTTTTAAAATTTTGAAATTTAATTTTATTTATGTTTTTATACTGCAGGTTATTATTAGTTATGTATTTTATGCATATACATGTATACCGTTCAATCCCTATCTCCCAACTCATCCCACCACCACCACCCCATGGCTTCCCACACTTGGTGTCCATACGTTTGTCCTCTACCTCTGTGTCTCTATTTCTTCCCTGCAAACCAGTTCATCTGTACAATTTTTTTAGGTTCCACATATATGCATTAATATACAATATTTGTTTTCCTCTTTCTGACTTACTTCATTCTGTATGACAGTCTCTCGATCCATCGATATCTCTACAAATGACCCAGTTTCATTCCTTTTTATGGCCGAGTAATATTCCATTTCATATATGTACCACATCTTTATCCATTCATCTGTCTGTGGGCATTTAGGTTGCTTCCATTACCTGGCTACTGTAAATAGTGCTGCAATGAACATTGTGGTGAATGTGCCTTTTTGATTTACGGTTTTCTATGGGTATATGCCCAGAAGTGGGATTGCTGGATCAGATGGTAATTCTATATCTAGATTTTTAAGGAAACTCCATACTGTTCTCCATAGTGACTGTATCAATTTACATTCCCACCAATACTGGAAGAGGGCTCATTTTGTCCACACCCTCCCCAGAATTGGTTGTTTGTAGATTTTCTGATGATGCCGAATCTAACAGGTTTTTGGTGATACCTCGTTGTAGTTTTGATTTGCATTTCTCTAATAATTAGTGCTGTTGAGCAGCTTTTCATGTGCGTCTTGGCCATCTCTGTATCTTCTTTGAAGAAACGTCTCTTTAGATCTTCTGACCATTTTTGTATTGGGTTGTTTGTTTTTTTAATATTAAGCTGCATGAGCTGTTTATATATATTGGAGATTAAACCTCTGTCCATTGATTCGTCTGCAACGATTTTCGCCCATTCTGAGGGATGCCTTTTTCCATTCCACTGTTTTTTAACAAAAAAGGAAAGAAAGGAAAAGAAGCAGAACACTAATGCGCGTAAAATATGCCTTTTGAAACGGTCGTTTTGAAATATGGACGTCCTTTGAATTTTTTGGTCGATATGTGACCCCAGGATTTGTTTTCAGGGCAGGTGTCATTTACAGGCCTGCAATGATTTTGAATATCAACTGACCATGAGCATTGGGATTAAAGCTGCTGTTGTGTGAAACGGCCACAAGGTGGCAGCAGTTCCCCCTTACCAAATCTGGTTACTAGGGCAAGAGAGCCTCAGTGGAAGTGGTGTTCTAGATTGGAGTTTAGAATGGAATGTGCCAGGAGAAAGCCCCTCACGTTTGTCTCACTACTTCTTGTTCGTGTTTTTAATTTAATTTTTTATTTTTTATTAGAGCAAGTTTGATTACAATGTTTGTCTTGTTGTAGGTGTGGAAGATGTGGTTCTTTTACACATATACAGATGACTGTTCTTCCTGGGATCCTTTTCCCATGTACGTTATGACAGAATGTTGAGTAGTCCCCTCTTGGTATTCTGTAGGTCTTTGGTGATTATATATATCACCTGTGTTTGTATATGTCTGTTAACCCCGATATCGTAATGAAACCAATACTCACACCTTTCCATTGGTGAACCATAAGTTTGTTTAATGAATCTGTGATTGCCCTTCTCCGTGGAAATATCTGCCCTGGTATCCATTTTTAGGTAACACCTATATGTGATATGATATGATATGTGTCTTTCAATTTCTGACTTACTACAAGTCACGTGATTACTTCTAGACTCATTTACGGTGCTGCAAATGGCATTGTATCCTTTTTTCCCTTGGCTTCTCTTCTGCCTTAGCGGGGTCCATTTTCAACAATGTGATTCCCTGAGGGTTGTGGATTAGCTGACGTGGGGAGCCTTACCCTGCCAGCCAGCCCTCCCCAGGTGTGCCTCGTTGAGGTCAATATAAACAGAGCTCCAGGCAGCAATAGCCCGTGAAGCTGTGCCTGACTCCATATTCTCTGCCCCGTCAGCAGTCTCGGGGCTGTGCTGGTGGGAGGGAGTGAGGGGCCACAGCTTTGTGGGTGGCCCGGTGTGAGTGGGGTTCTGCTGGCCTATCTGCAGGAGTTGCCATGCTGCCGCCTGTAAAGAAGAGGATGTGTCACCCATACCTTCCGCTGGAATTTCTCTCCGGACAGAGGTGAGGAAGGAAAAAAGCAGTGGGGGCCGGGACAGGACGGGTATCTCAGGCAGGGCAATGGAAAGCTTCTGGAAGAGCGCCAGGGTCCAGGACCACCCTGGCTGGCCTGCAGGCACCAAGTTGGCCTGCGTGCTGTCGCTGTTGTGGCTCCACGGTCCTTCCTCTAGGCTTTCAAGCCCTTGTACATATTCAGGTGTTTTACCTGGAAAGGGTGGGAACAGTTCAGCAGCAGGTGGCCTGGGGCTCAGCTCACGTTTACTCAGAGATGCCTCGGCACGGTCCCCCAGCTTTGCAGTGAGGACGCTCCTTGTGTTGGGGGTGGGTTGCTGGCTGTATGGGAGATGGTTCCCCACCTCTGACCAATTTCAGAATTGTTTACCGCTGGAGCAAGTGCCGTGATAGGGTTTTCCTCTGTATAACTCGTGCGTTCAATTTTTTTTTTTCTTTTATGGTTCAAGTTTGATTTTATACCTCTTTTATGTATTTATATATATAAGCATGGAAATAATTCATTCCTATAAATACATTTGTGTGACGGGAAGAACATTTTTCTGTTTTATTGTTAAATTTTATTTTTTAAAATTTTGAAATTTAATTTTATTTATTTTTTTATACAGCACGTTATTATTAGTTATGTATTTTATGCATATACATGTATAGAGGTCAATCCCAAACTCCCACCTCATCCCACCACCACCACCCCATGGCTTCCCACAATTGGTGTCCATACGTTTGTTCTCTACCTCTGTGTCTCTATTTCTTCCCTGCAAACCAGTTCATCTGTACCATTTTTAGGCACCACATATATGCATTAATATACAATATTTGTTTTCCTCTTTCTGACTTACTTCATTCTGTATGACAGTCTCTCGATCCATCGGTGTCTCTACAAATGACCCAGTTTCATTCCTTTTTATGGCCGAGTAATATTCCATTTTATATATGTACCACATCTTTATCCATTCATCTGTCTGTGGGCATTTAGGTTGCTTCCATTACCTGGCTATTGTAAATAGTGCTGCAACGAACATTGTGGTGAATGTGCCTTTTTGAAATACGGTTTTCTCAGGGTATATGCCCAGAAGTGGGATTGCTGGATAAGATGGTAATTCTATTTCTAGATTTTTTAAGGAAACTCCATACTGTTCTCCATAGTGACTGTATCAATTTACATTCCAACCAATTGTGGAAAACGGCTCCTTTTGTCCACACCCTCCCCAGAATTGGTTGATTGTAGATTTCCTAATGATGCTGATTCTAACAGGTGTGAGGTGATACCTCATTGTAGTTTTGATTTGCATTTCTCTAATAATTAGTGCTGTTGAGCAGCTTTTCATGTGCGTCTTGGCCATCTCTGTGTCTCCTTTGAAGAAAAGTCTCTTTAGATCTTCTGCCCATTTTTATTTGGGTTTTTTGTTTTTTTAATATTAAGCTGCATGAGCTGTTTATATATATTGGAGATTAAACCTCTGTTCATTGATTCGTCTGCAAGGATTTTCGCCCATTCTGAGGGATTCCTTCTTCCATTCCCGTGTTTTTTAACAAAAAAGGAAAGAAAGGAAAAGAAGCAGAACACTAATGTGCGTAAAATATGCCTTTTGAAACGGTCGTTTTGAAATATGGACGTCCTTTGAATTTTTTGGTCGATATGTGACCCCAGGATTTGTTTTCAGGGCAGGTGTCATTTACAGGCCTGCAATGATTTTGAATATCAACTGACCATTAGCATTGGGATTAAAGCTGCTGTTGTGTGAAACGGCCACAAGGTGGCAGCAGTTCACCCTTACCAAATCTGGTTACTAGGGCAAGAGAGCCTCAGTGGAAGTGGTGTTCTAGATTGGAGTTTAGAATGGAATGTGCCAGGAGAAAGCCCCTCACGTTTGTCTCACTACTTCTTGTTCGTGTTTTTAATTTAATTTTTTATTTTTTATTACAGCAAGTTTGATTACAATGTTTGGCTTGTTGTATGTGTGGAAGATGTGTTTCTTTTACACATATACAGATGTCTGTTCTTCCTGGGATCCTTTTCCCATGTACGTTATGACAGAATGTTGAGTAGTCCTCTCTTGGTATTCTGTAGGTCTTTGGTGATTATATATGTCACCTGTGTTTGTATATGTCTGTTAACCCCGATATCGTAATGAAACCAATCCTCACACCTTTCCATTGGAGAACCATAAGTTTGTTTAATGAATCTGTGATTGCTCTTCTCCGTGGAAATATCTGCCCTGATATCCATTTTTAGGTAACACCTATAAGTGATATGATATGATATGTGTCTTTCACTTTCTGACTTACTACAAGTCACGTGATTATTTCTAGACTCATCTACGGTGCTGCAAATGGCATTGTGTCCTTTTTTCCCTTGGCTTCTCTTCTGCCTTAGCGGGGTCCATTTTCAACAATGTGATTCCCTGAGGGTTGTGGATTAGCTGACCTGGGCAGCCTTACCCTGCCGGCCCGCCCTCCCCAGGTGTGCCTCATTGAGGTCAATATAAACAGCGCTCCAGGCAGCAATAGCCCCTGAAGCTGTGCCTGCCTCCATATTCTCTGCCCCGTCAGCAGTCTCGGGGCTGTGCTGGTGGGAGGGAGTGAGGGGCCACAGCTTTGTGGGTGGCCTGGTGTGAGTGGGGTTCTGATGGCCTTTCTGCAGGAGTTGCCAGGCTGCCGCCTGTAAAGAAGAGGTTGTGTCACCCATACCTTCCGCTGGAATTTCTCTCCGGACAGAGGTGAGGAAGGAAAAAAGCAGTGGGGGCCGGGACAGGAGTGGTATCAAAGGCAGGGCAATGGAAAGCTTCTGGAAGAGCACCCGGGGCCAGGACCACCCTGGCTGGCCTGCAGGCACCAAGTTGGCCTGCGTGCTGTCGCTGGTGCGGCACCACGGTCCTTCCTCTAGGCTTTCAAGCCCTTGTACATATTCAGGTGTTTTACCTGGAAAGGGTGGGAACAGTTCAGCAGCAGCTGGCCTGGGGCTCAGCTCACGTTTACTCACAGATGCCTCGGCATGGTCCCCCAGCTTTGCAATGAGGACGCTCCTTGCATGGGGGGTGGGTTGCTGGCTGTATGGGAGATGATTCCCCACCTCTGACCAATTTCAGAATTGTTTACCACTGGAATAAGTGCCCTGATAGGGTTTTCCTCTGTATAACTCGTGGGTTCAGGATTTTTTTTTCTTTTATGGTTCAAGTTAGATTTTCTTCCTCTTTTATGTATTTATAGATATAAGCATGGAAATAATTCATTCCTATAAATACATCTGTGTGACGGGAAGAACATTTTTCTGTTTTACTTTTAAATTTTATTTTTTAAAATTTTGAAATTTTATTTTTTTTATACAGCATTTTATTATTAGTTAGGTATTTTATGCATATACATGTATACAGGTCAATCCCAAACTCCCAACACATCCCACCACCACCACCCCATGGCTTCCCACACTTGGTGTCCATACGTTTGTTCTCTACATCTGTGTCTCTATATCTTCCCTGCAAACCAGTTCATCTGTACCATTTTTAGGCTCCACATATATGCATTAATATACAATATTTGTTTTCCTCTTTCTGACTTACTTCATTCTGTATGACAGTCTCTCGATCCATCGATGTCTCTACAAATGACCCAGTTTCATTCCTTTTTATGGCCGAGTCATATTCCATTTTATATATGTACCACATCTTTATCCATTCATCTGTCTGTGGGCATTTAGGTTGCTTCCATTACCTGGCTATTGTAAATAGTGCTGCAACGAACATTGTGGTGAATGTGCCTTTTTGAAATACAGTTTTCTCTGGGTATGTGCCCAGAAGTGGGATTGCTGGATCAGATGGTAATTCTACTTCTAGATTTTTTAAGGAAACTCCATACTGTTCTCCATAGTGACTGTATCAATTTACATTCCCACCAATAGTGGAAGAGGGCTCCTTTTGTCCACACCCTCCCCAGAATTTGTTGTTTGAGATTTTCTGATGATGCCGATTCTAACAGGTGTGAGGTGATACCTCATTGTAGTTTTGATTTGCATTTCTCTAATAATTCATGCTGTTGAGCAGCTTTTCATGTGCGTCTTGGCCATCTCTGTGTATCCTTTGAAGAAACGTCTCTTTAGATCTTCTGCCCATTTTTTGGGGGGTTGTTTGTTTTTTTAATATTAAGCTGCATGAGCTTTTTATATATATTGGAGATTAAACCTCTGTCCATTGATTAGTCTGCAACGATTTTCGCCCATTCTGAGGGATGCCTTTTTCCATTCCCGTGTTTTTTAACAAAAAAGGAAAGAAATGAAAAGAAGCAGAACACTAATGTGCATAAAATATGCCTTTTGAAACGGTCCTTTTGAAATATGGACGTCCTTTGAATTTTTTGGTCGATATGTGACCCCAGGATTTGTTTTCAGGGCAGGTGTCATTTAAAGGCCTGCAATGATTTTGAATATCAACTGACCATTAGCGTTGGGATTAAAGCTGCTGTTGTGTGAAACGACCACAAGTTGGCAGCAGTTCACCCTTACCAAATCTGGTTATTAGGGCAAGAGAGCATCAGAGGAAGTCGTGTTCTAGATTGGAGTTTAGAATGGAATGTGCCAGGAGAAAGCCCCTCACGTTGGTCTCACTACTTCTTGTTCGTGTTTTTAATTTAATTTTTTTATTTTTTATTACAGCAAGTTTGATTACAATTTTGACTTCTTGTAGCTGTGGAAGATGTGGTTCTTTTACACATATACAGATGACTGTACTTCCTGGGATCCTTTTCCCATGTACGTTATGACAGAATGTTGAGTAGTCCTCTCTTGGTATTCTGTAGGTCTTTGGTGATTATATATGTCACCTGTGTTGGTATAAGTCTGTTAACCCCGATATCGTAATGAAACCAAACCTCACACTTTTCCATTGGTGAACCATAAGTGTGTTTAATGAATCTGTGATTGACCTTCTCCATGGAAATATCTGCCCTGGTATCCATTTTTAGGTAACACCTATAAATGATATGATATGATATGTGTCTTTCACTTTCTGACTTACTACAAGTCACATGATTACTTCTAGACTCATCTACGGTGCTGCAAATGGCATTGTGTCCTTTTTTCCCTTGGCTTCTCTTTTGCCTTTGCGGGGTCCATTTTCAACAATGTGATTCCCTGAGGGTTGTGGATTAGCTGACCTGGGCAGCCTTACCCTGCCGGCCCGCCCTACCCAGGTGTGCCTCATTGAGATCAATAGAAACAGATCTCCAGGCAGCAATAGCCCCTGAAGCTGTGCCTGACTCCATATTCTCTGCCCCGTCAGCAGTCTCGGGGCTGTGCTGCTGGGAGGGAGTGAGGGGCCACAGCTTTGTGGGTGGCCCGGTGTGAGTGGGGTTCTGCTGGCCTTTCTGCAGGAGTTGCCATGCTGCCGCCTGTAAAGAAGAGGATGTGTCACACATACCTTCCGCTGGAATTTCTCTCCGGACAGAGGTGAGGAAGGAAAAAAGCAGTGGGTGCCGGGACAGGAGGGGTATCCCAGGCAGGGCAATGGAAAGATTCTGGAAGGGCGCCCAGGTCCAGGACAACCCTGGCTGGCCTGCAGGCACCAAGTTGGCCTGCGTGCTGTTGCTGGTGTGGCTCCACGGTCCTTCCTCTAGGCTTTCAAGCCCTTGTACATATTCAGGTGTTTTACCTGGAAAGGGTGGGAACAGTTCAGCAGCAGCTGGCCTGGGGCTCAGCTCACGTTTACTCACAGATGCCTCGGCACGGTCCCCCAGCTTTGCAATGAGGACGCTCCTTGTGTGGGAGGTGGGTTGCTGGCTGTATGGGAGATGGTTCCCCACCTCTGACCAATTTCAGAATTGTTTACCGCTGGAGCAAGTGCCGTGATAGGGTTTTCCTCTGTATAACTCGTGGGTTCAATTTTTTTTTCTTTTATGGTTCAAGTTAAATTTTACTCCTCTGTTATGTATTTATAAATATAAGTATGGAAATAATTCATTCCTATAAATACATCTGTGTGACGGGAAGAATTTTTTCTGTTTTAGTTTTAAATTTTATTTTTTAAAATTTTGAAATTTAATTTTATTTATGTTTTTATACTACAGGTTATTATTAGTTATGTATTTTATGCATATACATGTATACAGGTCAATCCCAATCTCCCAACTCATCCGAGCACCACCACCCCATGGCTTCCCACACTTGGTGTCCATACGTTTGTTCTCTACCTCTGTGTCTCTATTTCTTCCCTGCAAACCAGTTCATCTGTACCATTTTTATGCTCCACATATATGCGTTAATAGAAAATATTTGTTTTCGACTTTCTGAATTACTTCATTCTGTATGACAGTCTCTCGATCCTTCGATGTCTCTACAAATGACCCAGTTTCATTCCTTTTTATGGCCGAGTAATATTCCATTTCATATATGTACCACATCTTTATCCATTCATCTGTCTGTGGGCATTTAGGTTGCTTCCATTACCTGGCTATTGTAAATAGTGTTGCAACGAATATTGTGGTGAATGTGCCTTTTTGAAATACGGTTTTCTCTGGGTATATGCCCAGAAGTGGGATTGCTGGATCAGATGGTAATTCTATTTCTAGTTTTTTTAAGGAAACTCCATACTGTTCTCCATAGTGACTGTATCAATTTAGATTCCCACCAATAGTGGAAGAGGGCTCCTTTTGTCCACACCCTCCCCAGAATTGGTTGTTTGTAGATTTTCTGATGATGCCGATTCTAACAGGTGTGAGGTGATACCTCATTGTAGTTTTGATTTGCATTTCTCTAATAATTAGTGCTGTTGAGCAGCTTTTCATGGGCGTCTTGGCCATCTCTGTGTCTCCTTTGAAGAAACGTCTCTTTAGATCTTCTGCCCATTTTGGTATTGGGTTGTTTGTTTTTTTAATATTAAGCTGCATGTGATGTTTATATATATTGGAGATTAAACCTCTGTCCATTGATTTGTTTGCCACGATTTTCACCCATTCTGAGGGATGCCTTTTTCCATTCCCGTGTTTTTTAACAAAAAAGGAAAGAAAGGAAAAGAAGCAGAACACTAATGTGCGTAAAATATGCCTTTTGAAACGGTCGTTTTGAAATATGGACGTCCTTTGAAATTTTTGGTCGATATGTGACCCCAGGATTTGTTTTCAGGGCAGGTGTCATTTACAGGCCTGCAATGATTTTGAATATCAACTGACCATTAGCGTTGGGATTAAAGCTGCTGTTGTGTGAAACGGCCACAAGGTGGCAGCAGTTCACCCTTACCAAATCTGGTTACTAGGGCAAGAGAGCCTCAGTGGAAGTGGTGTTCTAGATTGGAGTTTAGAATGGAATGTGCCAGGAGAAAGCCCCTCACGTTTGTCTCACTACATCTTGTTCGTGTTTTTAATTTAATTTTTTATTTTTTATTACAGCAAGTTTGATTACAATGTTTGGCTTGTTGTAGGTGTGGAAGATGTGGTTCTTTTACACATATACAGATGTCTGTTCTTCCTGGGATCCTTTTCCCATGTACGTTATGACACAATGTTGAGTAGTCCTCTCTTGGTATTCTGTAGGTCTTTGGTGATTATATATGTCACCTGTGTTGGTATAAGTCTGTTAACCCCGATATCGTAATGAAACCAAACCTCACACTTTTCCATTGGTGAACCATAAGTGTGTTTAATGAATCTGTGATTGACCTTCTCCATGGAAATATCTGCCCTGGTATCCATTTTTAGGTAACACCTATAAATGATATGATATGATATGTGTCTTTCACTTTCTGACTTACTACAAGTCACATGATTACTTCTAGACTCATCTACGGTGCTGCAAATGGCATTGTGTCCTTTTTTCCCTTGGCTTCTCTTTTGCCTTTGCGGGGTCCATTTTCAACAATGTGATTCCCTGAGGGTTGTGGATTAGCTGACCTGGGCAGCCTTACCCTGCCGGCCCGCCCTCCCCAGGTGTGCCTCATTGAGATCAATAGAAACAGAGCTCCAGGCAGCAATAGCCCCTGAAGCTGTGCCTGACTCCATATTCTCTGCCCCGTCAGCAGTCTCGTGGCTGTGCTGGTGGGAGGGAGTGCGGGGCCACAGCTTTGTGGTTGGCCCGGTGTGAGTGGGGTTCTGCTGGCCTTTCTGCAGGAGTTGTCAGGCTGCCGCCTGTAAAGAAGAGGATGTGTCACCCATACCTTCCGCTGGAATTTCTCTCCGGACAGAGGTGAGGAAGGAAAAAAGCAGTGGGGGCCGGGACAGGAGGGGTATCTCAGGCAGGGCAATGGAAAGCTTCTGGAAGAGCGCCAGGTTCCAGGAACACCCTGGCTGGCCTGCAGGCACCAAGTTGGCCTGCGTGCTGTCGCTGGTGTGGCTCCACGGTCCTTCCTCTAGGCTTTCAAGCCCTTGTACATATTCAGGTGTTTTACCTGGAAAGGGTAGGAACAGTTCAGCAGCAGCTGGCCTGGGGCTCAGCTCACGTTTACTCACAGATGCCTCGGCACAGTCCCGAAGCTTTGCAATCAGGACGTTCCTTGCGTGGGGGGTGGGTTGCTGGCTGTATGGGAGATGGTTCCCGACCTCTGACCAATTTCAGAATTGTTTACCGCTGGAGCAAGTGCCGTGATAGGGTATTCCTCTGTAAAACTCGTGGGTTCAATTTTTTTTTTCTTTTATGGTTCAAGTTAGATTTTATTCCTCTTTTATGTATTTATAAATATAAGCATGGAAATAATTCATTCCTGTAAATACATCTGTGTGACGGGAAGAATTTTTTCTGTTTTATTTTTAAATTTTATTTTTTAAAATTTTGAAATTTAATTTTATTTATGTTTTTATACAGCAGGTTATTATTAGTTATGTATTTTATGCATATACATGTATACAGGTCAATCCCAATCTCCCAACTCTTCCCACAACCACCACCCCATGGCTTCCCACACTTGGTGTCCATACGTTTGTTCTCTACCTCTGTGTCTCTATTTCTTCCCTGCAAACCAGTTCATCTGTACCATTTTTTTAGGTTCCACATATATGCATTAATATACAATATTTGTTTTCCTCTTTCTGACTTACTTCATTCTGTATGACAGTCTCTCGATCCATCGATGTCTCTACAAATGACCCAGTTTCATTCCTTTATATGGCCGAGTAATATTCCATTTCATATATGTACCACCTCTTTATCCATTCATCTGTCTGTGGGCATTTAGGTTGCTTCCATTACCTGGCTATTGTAAATAGTGCTGCAATGAACATTGTGGTGAATGTGCCTTTTTGATTTACTGTTTTCTCTGGGTATATGCCCAGAAATGGGATTGCTGGATCAGATGGTAATTCTATTTCTAGTTTTTTTAAGGAAACTCCATACTGTTCTCCATAGTGACTGTATCAATTTACATTCCCACCAATAGTGGAAGAGGGCTCCTTTTGTCCACACCCTCCCCAGAATTGGTTGTTTGTAGATTTTCTGATGATGCCGATTCTAACAGGTGTGAGGTGATACCTCATTGTAGTTTTGATTTGCATTTCTCTAATAATTAGTGCTGTTGAGCAGCTTTTCATGTGCGTCTTGGCCATCTCTGTGTCTCCTTTGAAGAAACGTCTCTTTAGATCTTCTGCCCATTTTTGGATTGGGTTGTTTGTTTTTTTAATATTAAGCTGCATGAGTTGTTTATATATATTGGAGATTAAACCTCTGTCCATTGATTCGTCTGCAACGATTTTCGCCCATTCTGAGGGATGCCTTTTTCCATTCCCGTGTTTTTTAACAAAAAAGGAAAGAAAGGAGAAGAAGCAGAACACTAATGTACGTAAAATATGCCTTTTGAAACGGTCGTTTTGAAATATGGACGTCCTTTGAAATTTTTGGTCGATATGTGAACCCAGGATTTGTTTTCAGGGCAGGTGTCATTTACAGGCCTGCAATGATTTTGAATATCAACTGACCCTTAGCGCTGGGATTAAAGCTGCTGTTGTGTGAAACGGCCACAAGGTGGCAGCAGTTCACCCTTACCAAATCTGGTTACTAGGGCAAGAGAGCCTCAGTGGAAGTGGTGTTCTAGATTGGAGTTTAGAATGTAATGTGCCAGGAGAAAGCACCTCACGTTTGTCTCACTACTTCTTGTTCGTGTTTTTAATTTAATTTTTTTTTGTTTTTTATAAAAGCAAGTTTGATTAAAATGTTTGGCTTGTTGTAGGTGTGGAAGATGTGGTTCTTTTACACATATACACATGTCTGTTCTTCCTGGGATCCTTTTCCCATGTACGTTATGACAGAATGTTGAGTAGTCCTCTCTTGGTATTCTGTAGGTCTTTGGTGATTATATATGTCACCTGTGATTGTATATGTCTGTTAACCACGATATCGTAATGAAACCAATCCTCACACCTTTCCATTGGTGAACCATAAGTTTGTTTAATGAATCTGTGATTGCCCTTCTCCGTGGAAATATCTGCCCTGGTATCCATTTTTAGGTAACACCTATAAGTGATATGCTATGATATGTGTCTTTCACTTTCTGACTTAATACAAGTCACGTGATTACTTCTAGACTCATCTACTGGGCTGCAAATGGCATTGTGTCCTTTTTTCCCTTGGCTTCTCTTTTGCCTTAGCGGGGTCCATTTTCAACAATGTGATTCCCTGAGGGTTGTGGATTAGCTGACCTGGGCAGCCTTACCCTGCAGGCCCGCCCTCCGCAGGTTTGCCTCGTTGAGTTCAATATAAACAGCGCTCCAGGCAGCAATAGCCCCTGAAGCTGTGCCTGACTCCATATTCTCTGCCCCGTCAGCAGTCTCGGGGCTGTGCTGGTGGCAGGGACTGAGGGGCCACAGCTTTGTGGGTGGCCCGGTGTGAGTGGGGTTCTGCTGGCCTATCTGCAGGAGTTGCCATGCTGCCGCCTGTAAAGAAGAGGATGTGTCACCCATACCTTCCACTGGAATTTCTCTCCGGACAGAGGTGAGGATGGAAAAAAGCAGTGGGGGCCGGGACAGGAGGGGTATATTAGGCAGGGCAATGGAAAGCTTCTGTCAGAGCGCCAGGGTCCAGGACCACCCTGGCTGGCCTTCAGGCACCATGTTGGCCTGCGTGCTGTCGCTGGTGTGGCTCCACGGTCCTTCCTCTAGGCTTTCAAGCCCTTGTACATATTCAGGTGTTTTACCTGGAAAGGTTGGGAACAGTTCAGCAGCAGCTGGCCTAGGGCTCAGCTCACGTTTACTCACAGATGCCTCGGCACGGTCCCCCAGCTTTGCAATGAGGACGCTCCTTGCGTGGGTGGTGGTTTGCTGGCTGTATGGGAGATGGTTCCCCACCTCTGACCAATTTCAGAATTGTTTACCACTGGAGCAAGTGCCGTGATAGGGTTTTCCTCTGTATAACTCGTGGGTTCACTTTTTTTTTCTTTTATGGTTCAAGTTAGATTTTATTCCTCTTTTATCTAATTATAAATATAAGCATGGAAATAATTCATTCCTATAAATACATCTGTGTGACGGGAAGAATTTTTTCTGTTTTATTTTTAAATTTATTTTTTTTCAAATTTTGAAATTTAATTTTATTTATGTTTTTATACAGCACGTTATTATTAGTTATGTATTTTATGCACATACATGTATACAGGTCAATCCCAATCTCCCAACTCATCCCAGCACCACCACCCCATGGCTTCCCACACTTGGTGTCCATACGTTTGTTCTCTACCTCTGTCTCTATTTCTTTCCTGCAAACCAGTTCATCTGTACCATTTTTTTAGGTTCCACATATATGCATTAATATACAATATTTGTTTTCCTCTTTCTGACTTACTTCATTCTGTATGACAGTCTCTCGATCCATCGATGTCTCTACAAATGACCCAGTTTCATTCCTTTTTATGGCCGAGTAATATTCCATTTCATATATGTACCACCTCTTTATCCATTCATCTGTCTGTGGGCATTTAGGTTGCTTCCATTACCTGGCTATTGTAAATAGTGCTTCAATGAACATTGTGGTGAATGTGCCTTTTTGAAATACGGTTTTCTCTGGGTATATGCCCAGAAGTGGGATTGCTGGATCAGATGGTAATTCTATTTCTAGTTTTTTTAAGGAAACTCCATACTGTTCTCCATAGTGACTGTATCAATTTACATTCCCACCAATAGTGGAAGAGGACTCCTTTGGTCCACACCCTCCACAGAATTGGTTATTTGTAGATTTTCTGATGATGCCGATTCTAACAGGTGTGAGGTGATACCTCATTGTAGTTTTGATTTGCATTTCTCTAATAATTAGTGCTGTTGAGCAGCTTTTCATGTGCGTCTTGGCCATCTCTGTGTCTCCTTTGAAGAAACGTCTCTTTAGATCTTCTGCCCATTTTTTGGGGGGTTGTTTGTTTTTTTAATATTAAGCTGCCTGAGCTGTTTATATATATTGGAGATTAAACCTCTGTCCATTGATTCGTCTGCAACGATTTTCGCCCATTCTGTGGGATGCCTTTTTCCATTCCTGTGTTTTTTAATAAAAAAGGAAAGAAAGCAAAAGAAGCAGAACACTAATGTGCGTAAAATATGCCTTTTGAAACGGTCCTTTTGAAATATGGACGTCCTTTGAAATTTTTGGTCGATATGTGACCCCAGGATTTGTTTTCAGGGCAGGTGTCATTTACAGGCCTGCAATGATTTTGAATATCAACTGACCATTAGCGTTGGGATTAAAGCTGCTGTTGTGTGAAACGGCCACAAGGTGGCAGCAGTTCACCCTTACCAAATCTGGTTACTAGGGCAAGAGAGCCTCAGTGGAAGTGGTGTTCTAGATTGGAATTTAGAATGGAATGTGCCAGGAGAAAGCCCCTCACGTTTGTCTCACTACATCGTGTTCGTGTTTTTAATTTAATTTTTTTTTTATTTTTTCTTACAGCAAGTTTGATTACAATGTTTGGCTTGTTGTAGGTGTGGAAGATGTGGTTCTTTTACACATATACAGATGTCTGTTCTTCCTGGGATCCTTTTTCCATGTACGTTATGACAGAATGTTGAGTAGTCCTCTCTTTGTATTCTGTAGGTCTTTGGTGAATATATATGTCACCTGTGTTTGTATATGTCTGTTAAACCCGATATCGTAATGAAACCAATCCTCACACCTTTCCATTGGTGAACCATAAGTGTGTTTAATGAATCTGGGATTGCCCTTCTCCGTGGAAATATCTGCCCTGGTATCCATTTTTAGGTAACACCTATAAATGATATGATATGATATGTGTCTTTCACTTTCTGACTTACTACAAGTCACATGATTACTTCTAGACTCATCTACGGTGCTGCAAATGGCATTGTGTCCTTTTTTCCCTTGGCTTCTCTTCTGCCTTAGCGGGGTCCATTTTCAACAATGTGATTCCCTGAGGGTGGTGGATTAGCTGACCTGGGCAGCCTTACCCTGCCGGCCCGCCCTCACCAGGTGTACCTCATTGAGATCAATATAAACAGTGCTCCAGGCAGCAATAGCCCCTGAAGCTGTGCCTGACTCCATATTCTCTGCCCCGTCAGCAGTCTCGGGGCTGTGCTGGTGGGAGGGAGTGAGGGGCCACAGCTTTGTGGGTGGCCCGGTGTGAGTGGGGTTCTGCTGGCCTTTCTGCAGGAGTTGCCAGGCTGCCGCCTGTAAAGAAGAGGATGTGTCACCCATACCTTCCGCTGGAATTTCTCTCCGGACAGAGGTGAGGATGGAAAAAAGCTGTGGGGGCCGGGACAGGAGTGGTATCTCAGGCAGGGCAATGGAAAGCTTCTGGAAGAGCGCCCGGGGCCAGGACCACCCTGGCTGGCCTGCAGGCACCAAGTTGGCCTGCGTGCTGTCGCTGGTGTGGCTCCACGGTCCTTCCTCTAGGCTTTCAAGCCCTTGTACATATTCAGGTGTTTTACCTGGAAAGGGTGGGAACAGTTCAGCAGCAGCTGGCCTGGGGCTCAGCTCACGTTTACTCACAGATGCCTCGGCACGGTCCCCAAGCTTTGCAGTGAGGACGCTCCTTGCATGGGGGGTGGGTTGCTGGCTGTATGGGAGATGGTTCCCGACCTCTGACCAATTTCAGAATTGTTTACCGCTGGAGCAAGTGCCGTGATAGGGTATTCCTCTGTATAACTCGTGGGTTCAATTTTTTTTTTCTTTTATGGTTCAAGTTAGATTTTATTCCTCTTTTATGTATTTATAAATATAAGCATGGAAATAATTCATTCCTGTAAATACATCTGTGTGACGGGAAGATTTTTTTCTGTTTTATTTTTAAATTTTATTTTTTAAAATTTTGAAATTTAATTTTATTTATGTTTTTATACAGCAGGTTATTATTAGTTATGTATTTTATGTATATACATGTATACAGGTCAATCCCAAACTCCCAACTCATCTCAGCACCACCACCCCATGGCTTCCCACACTTGGTGTCCATACGTTTTCTCTCTACCTCTGTGTCTCTATTTCTTCCCTGCAAATCAGTTCATCTGTACCATTTTTAGGCTCCACATATATGCATTAATATACAATATTTGTTTTCCTCTTTCCGACTTACTTCATTCTGTATGACAGTCTCTCGATCCATCGATGTCTCTACAAATGACCCAGTTTCATTCCTTTTTATGGCCGAGTAATATTGCATTTTATATATGTACCACATCTTTACCCATTCATCTGTCTGTGGGCATTTAGGTTGCTTCCATTACCTGGCTATTGTAAATAGTGCTGCAACGAACATTGTGGTGAATATGCCTTTTTGAAATACGGTTTTCTCTGGGTATATGCCCAGAAGTGGGATTGCTGGATCAGATGGTAATTCTATTTCTAGTTTTTTTAAGGAAACTCCATACTGTTCTCCATAGTGACTGTATCAATTTACATTCCCACCAATAGTGGAAGAGGGCTCCTATTGTGCACACCCTCCCCAGAATTGGTTGTTTGTAGATTTTCTGATGATGCCGATTCTAACAGGTGTGAGGTGATATCTCATTGTAGATTTGATTTGCATTTCTCCAATAATTAGTGCTGTTGAGCAGCTTTTCATGTGCGTCTTGACCATATCTGTGTCTCATTTGAAGAAACGTCTCTTTAGATCTTCTGCCCATTTTTTTTGGGTTGTTTGTTTTTTTAATATTAAGCTGCACGAGCTGTTTATATATATTGGAGATTAAACCTCTGTCCATTGATTCGTCTGCAACGATTTTCTCCCATTCTGAGGGATGCCTTTTTTCATTCCCGTGTTTTTTAACAAAAAAGGAAAGAAAGGAAAAGAAGCAGAACACTAATGTGCGTAAAATATGCCTTTTGAAACGGTCCTTTTGAAATATGGACGTCCTTTGAAATTTTTGGTCGATATGTGACCCCAGGATTTGTTTTCAGGGCAGGTGTCATTTACAGGCATGCAATGATTTTGAATATCAACTGACCATTAGCGTTGGGATTAAAGCTGCTGTTGTGTGAAACGGCCACAAGGTGGCAGCAGTTCACCCTTACCAAATCAGGTTACTAGGGCAAGAGAGCCTCAGTGGAAGTGGTGTTCTAGATTGGAATTTAGAATGGAATGTGCCAGGAGAAAGCCCCTCACGTTTGTCTCACTACATCTTCTTCGCGTTTTTAATTTAATTTTTTTTTATTTTTTATTACAGCAAGTTTGATTACAATGTTTGACATGTTGTAGGTGTGGAAGATGTGGTTCTTTTACACATATACAGATGTCTCTTCTTCCTGGGATCCTTTTCCCATGTACGTTATGACAGAATGTTGAGTAGTCCTCTCTTGGTATTCTGTAGGTCTTTGGTGATTATATATGTCACCTGTGTTTGTATATGTCTGTTAACCCCGATATCGTAATGAAACCAATCCTCACACCTTTCCATTGGTGAACCATAAGTGTGTTTAATGAATCTGTGATTGACCATCTCCGTTGAAATATCTGCCCTGGTATCCATTTTTAGGTAACACCTATAAATAATATGATATGATATGTGTCTTTCACTTTCTGACTTACTACAAGTCACATGATTACTTCTAGACTCATCTACGGTGCTGCAAATGGCATTGTGTCCTTTTTTCCCTTGGCTTCTCTTGTGCCTTAGCGGGGTCCATTTTCAACAATGTGATTCCCTGAGGGTTGTGGATTAGCTGACCTGGGCAGCCTTACCCTGCCGGGCCGCCCTCCCCAGGTGTGCCTCATTGAGGTCAATATAAACAGTGCTCCAGGCAGCAATAGCCCCTGAAGCTGTGCCTGACTCCATATTCTCTGCCCCGTCAGCAGTCTCGGGGCTGTGCTGGTGGGAGGGAGTGAGGGGCCACAGATTTGTGGGTGGCCCGGTGTGAGTGGGGTTCTGCTGGCCTTTCTGCAGGAGTTGCCAGGCTGCCGGCTGTAAAGAAGAGGATGTGTCACCCATACCTTCCGCTGGAATTTCTCTCCGGACAGAGGTGAGGATGGAAAAAAGCAGTGGGGTCCGGGACAGGAGTGGTATATCAGGCAGGGCAATGGAAAGCTTCTGGAAGAGCGCCCGGTGCCAGGACCACCCTGGCTGGCCTGCAGGCACCAAGTTGGCCTGCGTGCTGTCGCTGGTGTGGCTCCACGGTCCTTCCTCTAGGCTTTCAAGCCCTTGTACATATTCAGGTGTTTTACCTGGAAAGGGTGGGAACAGTTCAGCAGCAGCTGGCCTGGGGCTCAGCTCACGTTTACTCACAGATGCCACGGCACGGTCCCCCAGCTTTGCATTGAGGACGCTCCTTGCGTGGGGGGTGGGTTGCTGGCTGTATGGGAGATGGTTCCCCACCTCTGACCAATTTCAGAATTGTTTACCACTGGAGCGAGTGCCGTGATAGTGTTTTCCTCTGTATATCTCGTGGGTTCACTTATTTTTTCTTTTATGGTTCAAGTTAGATTTTATTCCTCTTTTATCTAATTATAAATATAAGCATGGAAATAATTCATTCCTATAAATACATCTGTGTGACGGGAAGAATTTTTTCTGTTTTATTTTTAAATTTTATTTTTTAAAATTTTGAAATTTAATTTTATTTATGTTTTTATACAGCAGGTTATTATTAGTTATGTATTTTATGCATATACATGTATACAGGTCAATCCCAATCTCCCAACTCATCCCACCACCACCACCCCATGGCTTCCCACACTTGGTGTCCATACGTTTGTTCTCTAACTCTGTGTCTCTATTTCTTCCCTGCAAACCAGTTCATCTGTACCATTTTTTTAGGTTCCACATATATGCATTAATATACAATATTTGTTTTCCTCTTTCTGACTTACTTCATTCTGTATGACAGTCTCTCGATCCATCGATGTCTCTACAAATGACCCAGTTTCATTCCTTTTTATGGCCGAGTAATATTCCATTTCATATATGCACCACCTCTTTATCCATTCATCTGTCTGTGGGCATTTAGGTTGCTTCCATTACCTGGCTATTGTAAATAGTGCTGCAACGAACATTGTGGTGAATGTGCCTTTTTGATGTACGGTTTTCTCTGGGTATATGCCCAGAAGTGGGATTGCTGGATCAGATGGTAATTCTATTTCTAGTTTTTTTAAGGAAACTCCATACTGTTCTCCATAGTGACTGTATCAATTTACATTCCCACCAATAGTGGAAGAGGGCTCCTTTTGTCCACACCCTCCCCAGAATTGGTTGTTTGTAGATTTTCTGATGATGCCGATTCTAACAGGTGTGAGGTGAAACCTCATTGTAGTTTTGATTTGCATTTCTCTGATAATTAGTGCTGTTGAGCAGCTTTTCATGTGCGTCTTGGCCATCTCTGTGTCTCCTTTGAAGAAACGTCTCTTTAGATCTTCTGCCCATTTTTTTGGGTTGTTTGTTTTTTTAATATTAAGCTGCATGAGCTGTTTATATATATTGGAGATTAAACCTCTGTCCATTGATTCGTCTGCAACGATTTTCGCCCATTCTGAGGGATGCCTTTTTCCATTCCTGTGTTTTTTAATAAAAAAGGAAAGAAAGCAAAAGAAGCAGAACACTAATGTGCGTAAAATATGCCTTTTGAAACGGTCCTTTTGAAATATGGACGTCCTTTGAATTTTTTGGTCGATATGTGACCCCAGGATTTGTTTTCAGGGCAGGTGTCATTTACAGGCCTGCAATGATTTTGAATATCAACTGACCATTAGCGTTGGGATTAAAGCTGCTGTTGTGTGAAACGGCCACAAGGTGGCAGCAGTTCACCCTTACCAAATCTGGTTACTAGGGCAAGAGAGCCTCAGTGGAAGTGGTGTTCTAGATTGGAATTTAGAATGGAATGTGCCAGGAGAAAGCCCCTCACGTTTGTCTCACTACATCGTGTTCGTGTTTTTAATTTAATTTTTTTTTTATTTTTTATTACAGCAAGTTTGATTACAATGTTTGGCTTGTTGTAGGTGTGGAAGATGTGGTTCTTTTACACATATACAGATGTCTGTTCTTCCTGGGATCCTTTTTCCATGTACGTTATGACAGAATGTTGAGTAGTCCTCTCTTGGTATTCTGTAGGTCTTTGGTGAATATATATGTCACCTGTGTTTGTATATGTCTGTTAACCCCGATATCGTAATGAAACCAATCCTCACACCTTTCCATTGGTGAACCATAAGTGTGTTTAATGAATCTGGGATTGACCTTCTCCGTGGAAATATCTGCCCTGGTATCCATTTTTAGGTAACACCTATAAATGATATGATATGATATGTCTTTCACTTTCTGACTTACTACAAGTCACATGATTACTTCTAGACTCATCTACGGTGCTGCAAATGGCATTGTGTCCTTTTTTCCCTTGGCTTCTCTTCTGCCTTAGCGGGGTCCATTTTCAACAATGTGATTCCCTGAGGGTTGTGGATTAGCTGACCTGGGCAGCCTTACACTGCCGGCCCGCCCTCACCAGGTGTACCTCATTGAGATCAATATAAACAGCACTCCAGGCAGCAATAGCCCCTGAAGCTGTGCCTGACTCCATATTCTCTGCCCCGTCAGCAGTCTCGGGGCTGTGCTGGTGGGAGGGAGTGAGGGGCCACAGCTTTGTGGGTGGCCCGGTGTGAGTGGGGTTCTGCTGGCCTTTCTGCAGGAGTTGTCAGGCTGCCGCCTGTAAAGAAGAGGATGTGTCACCCATACCTTCCGCTGGAATTTCTCTCCGGACAGAGGTGAGGTAGGAAAAAAGCAGTGGGGGCCGGGACAGGAGGGGTATCTCAGGCAGGGCAATGGAAAGCTTCTGGAAGAGCGCCCGGGGCCAGGACGACCCTGGCTGGCCTGCAGGCACCAAGTTGGCCTGCGTGCTGTCGCTGGTGTGGCTCCACGGTCCTTCCTCTAGGCTTTCAAGCCCTTGTACATATTCAGGTGTTTTACCTGGAAAGGGTGGGAACAGTTCAGCAGCAGCTGGCCTGGGGCTCAGCTCACGTTTACTCACAGATGCCTCGGCACGGTCCCCCAGCTTTGCAATGAGGACGCTCCTTGCGTGGGGGGTGGGTTGCTGGCTGTATGGGAGATGGTTCCCCACCTCTGACCAATTTCAGAATTGTTTACCGCTGGAGCAAGTGCCGTGATAGGGTTTTCCTCTGTATAACTCGTGGGTTCAGGTTTTTTTTTTCTTTTATGGTTCAAGTTAGATTTTATTCCTCTTTTATGTATTTATAGATATAAGCATGGAAATAATTCATTCCTATAAATACATCTGTGTGACGGGAAGAACTTTTTTCTGTTTTATTTTTAAATTTTATTTTTTAAAATTTTGAAATTTAATTTTATTTATTTTTTTATACAGCACGTTATTATTAGTTATGCATTTTATGCATATACATGTACACAGGTCAATCCCAAACTCCCAACTCATCCCACCACCACCACCCCATGGCTTCCCACACTTGGTGTCCATACGTTTGTTCTCTACCTCTGTGTCTCTATTTCTTCCCTGCAAACCAGTTCATCTGTACCATTTTTAGGCTCCACATATATGCATTAATATACAATATTTGTTTTCCTCTTTCTGACTTACTTCATTCTGTATGACAGTCTCTCGATCCATCGATGCCTCTACAAATGACCCAGTTTCATTCCTTTTTATGGCCGAGTAATATTCCATTTCATATATGTACCACATCTTTATCCATTCATCTGTCTGTGGGCATTTAGGTTGCTTCCATTACCTGGCTATTGTAAATAGTGCTGCAATGAACATTGTGGTGAATGTGCCTTTTTGATGTACGGTTTTCTCTGGGTATATGCCCAGAAGTGGGATTGCTGGATCAGATGGTAATTCTATTTCTAGTTTTTTTAAGGAAACTCCATACTGTTCTCCATAGTGACTGTATCAATTTACATTCCCACCAATAGTGGAAGAGGGCTCCTTTTGTCCACACCCTCCCCAGAATTGGTTGTTTGTAGATTTTCTGATGATGCCGATTCTAACAGGTGTGAGGTGAAACCTCATTGTAGTTTTGATTTGCATTTCTCTGATAATTAGTGCTGTTGAGCAGCTTTTCATGAGCGTCTTGGCCATCTCTGTGTCTCCTTTGAAGAAACGTCTCTTTAGATCTTCTGCCCATTTTCTTTGCGTTGTTTGTTTTTTTAATATTAAGCTGCATGAGCTGTTTATATATATTGGAGATTAAACCTCTGTCCATTGATTCGTCTGCAACGATTTTCGCCCATTCTGAGGGATGCCTTTTTCCATTCCCGTGTTTTTTAACAAAAAAGGAAAGAAAGGAAAAGAAGCAGAACACTATTGTGCGTAAAATATGCCTTTTGAAACGGTCGTTTTGAAATATGGACGTCCTTTGAATTTTTTGGTCGATATGTGACCCCAGGATTTGTTTTCAGGGCAGGTGTCATTTACAGGCCTGCAATGATTTTGAATATCAACTGACCATTAGCGTTGGGATTAAAGCTGCTGTTGTGTGAAACGGCCACAAGGTGGCAGCAGTTCACCCTTACCAAATCTGGTTACTAGGGCAAGAGAGCCTCAGTGGAAGTGGTGTTCTAGATTGGAGTTTAGAATGGAATGTGCCAGGAGAAAGCCCCTCACGTTTGTCTCACTACTTCTTGTTCGTGTTTTTAATTTAAGTTTTTATTTTTTCTTACAGCAAGTTTGATTACAATGTTTGGCTTGTTGTAGGTGTGGAAGATGTGGTTCTTTTACACATATACACATGTCTGTTCTTCCTGGGATCCTTTTCCCATGTACGTTATGGCAGAATGTTGAGTAGTCCTCTCTTGGTATTCTGTAGGTCTTTGGTGATTATATATGTCACCTGTGTTTGTAGATGTCTGTTAACCCCGATATCGTAATGAAACCAATCCTCACACCTTACCTTTGGTGAACCATAAGTGTGTTTAATGAATCTGTGATTGCCCTTTTCCATGGAAATATCTGCCCGGGTATCCATTTTTAGGTAACACCTATAAGTGATATGATATGATATGTGTCTTTCACTTTCTGACTTACTACAAGTCACGTGATTACTTCTAGACTCATCTAAGGTGCTGCAAATGGCATTGTGTCCTTTTTTCCATTGGCTTCTCTTCTGCCTTAGCGGGGTCCATTTTCACCAATGTGATTCCCTGAGGGTTGTGGATTAGCTGACCTGGGCAGCCTTACCCTGCCGGCCCGCCCTCCCCAGGTGTGCCTCGTTGAGGTCAATATAAACAGCGCTCCAGGCAGCAATAGCCCCTGAAGCTGTGCCTGACTCCATATTCTCTGCCCCGTCAGCAGTCTCGGGGCTGTGCTGGTGGGAGGGAGTGAGGGGCCACAGCTTTGTGGGTGGCCCGGTGTGAGTGGGGTTCTGCTGGCCTTTCTGCAGGAGTTGCCAGGCTGCCGCCTGCAAAGAAGAGGTTGTGTCACCCATACCTTCCGCTGGAATTTCTCTCCGGACAGAGGTGAGGAAGGAAAAAAGCAGTGGGGGCCGGGACAGGAGGGGTATCTCAGGCAGGGCAATGGAAAGCTTCTGGAAGAGCGCCCGGGGCCAGGACCACCCTGGCTGGCCTGCAGGCACCAAGTTGGCCTGCGTGCTGTCGCTGGTGTGGCTCCACGGTCCTTCCTCTAGGCTTTCAAGCCCTTGTACATATTCAGGTGTTTTACCTGGAAAGGGTGGGAACAGTTCAGCAGCAGCTGGCCTGGGGCTCAGCTCACGTTTACTCATAGATGCCTCGGCACGGTCCCCCAGCTTTGCAATGAGGACGCTCCTTGCGTGGGGGGTGGGTTGATGGCTGTATGGGAGATGGTTCCCCACCTCTGACCAATTTCAGAATTGTTTACCACTGGAGCAAGTGCCCTGATAGGGTTTTCCTCTGTATAACTCGTGGGTTCAGGTTTTTTTTTTTCTTTTATGGTTCAAGTTAGATTTTATTCCTCTTTTATGTATTTATAGATATAAGCATGGAAATAATTCATTCCTATAAATACATCTGTGTGACGGGAAGAACTTTTTTCTGTTTTATTTTTAAATTTTATTTTTTAAAATTTTGAAATTTAATTTTATTTATTTTTTATACAGCACGTTATTATTAGTTATGTATTTTATGCATATACATGTACACAGGTCAATCCCAAACTCCCAACTCATCCCACCACCACCACCCCATGGCTTCCCACACTTGGTGTCCATACGTTTGTTCTCTACCTCTGTGTCTCTATTTCTTCCCTGCAAACCAGTTCATCGGTACCATTTTTAGGCTCCACATATATGCATTAATATACAATATTTGTTTTCCTCTTTCTGACTTACTTCATTCTGTATGACAGTCTCTCGGTCCATCGATGCCTCTACAAATGACCCAGTTTCATTCCTTTTTATGGCGGAGTAATATTCCATTTCATATATGTACCACATCTTTATCCATTCATCTGTCTGTGGGCATTTAGGTTGCTTCCATTACCTGGCTATTGTAAATAGTGCTGCAATGAACATTGTGGTGAATGTGCCTTTTTGATGTACGGTTTTCTCTGGGTATATGCCCAGAAGTGGGATTGCTGGATCAGATGGTAATTCTATTTCTAGTTTTTTTAAGAAAACTCCATACTGTTCTCCATAGTGACTGTATCAGTTTACATTCCCACCAATAGTGGAAGAGGGCTCCTTTTGTCCACACCCTCCCCAGAATTGGTTGTTTGTAGATTTTCTGATGATGCCGATTCTAACAGGTGTGAGGTGAAACCTCATTGTAGTTTTGATTTGCATTTCTCTGATAATTAGTGCTGTTGAGCAGCTTTTCATGTGCGTCTTGGCCATCTCTGTGTCTCCTTTGAAGAAACGTCTCTTTAGATCTTCTGCCCATTTTTTTGGGTTGTTTGTTTTTTTTAATATTAAGCTGCATGAGCTGTTTATATATATTGGAGATTAAACCTCTGTCCATTGATTCGTCTGCAACGATTTTCTCCCATTCTGAGGGATGCCTTTTTCCATTCCCGTGTTTTTTAACAAAAAAGGAAAGAAAGGAAAAGAAGCAGAACACTAATGTGCGTAATATATGCCTTTTGAAACGGTCGTTTTGAAATATGGACGTCCTTTGAATTTTTTGGTCGATATGTGACCCCAGGATTTGTTTTCAGGGCAGGTGTCATTTACAGGCCTGCAATGATTTTGAATATCAACTGACCATTAGCGTTGGGATTAAAGCTGCTGTTGTGTGAAACGGCCACAAGGTGGCAGCAGTTCACCCTTACCAAATCTGGTTACTAGGGCAAGAGAGCCTCAGTGGAAGTGGTGTTCTAGATTGGAGTTTAGAATGGAATGTGCCAGGAGAAAGCCCCTCACGTTTGTCTCACTACTTCTTTTTCGTGTTTTTAATTTAAGTTTTTATTTTTTCTTACAGCAAGTTTGATTACAATGTTTGGCTTGTTGTAGGTGTGGAAGATGTGGTTCTTTTACACATATACACATGTCTGTTCTTCCTGGGATCCTTTTCCCATGTACGTTATGGCAGAATGTTGAGTAGTCCTCTCTTGGTATTCTGTAGGTCTTTGGTGATTATATATGTCACCTGTGTTTGTAGATGTCTGTTAACCCCGATATCGTAATGAAACCAATCCTCACACCTTTCCTTTGGTGAACCATAAGTGTGTTTAATGAATCTGTGATTGCCCTTCTCCGTGGAAATATCTGCCCTGGTATCCATTTTTAGGTAACACCTATAAGTGATATGATATGATATGTGTCTTTCACTTTCTGACTTACTACAAGTCACGTGATTACTTCTAGACTCATCTACGGTGCTGCAAATGGCATTGTGTCCTTTTTTCCCTTGGCTTCTCTTCTGCCTTAGCGGGGTCCATTTTCAACAATGTGATTCCCTGAGGGTTGTGGATTAGCTGACCTGGGCAGCCTTACCCTGCCGGCCCGCCCTCCCCAGGTGTGCCTCGTTGAGGTCAATATAAACAGCGCTCCAGGCAGCAATAGCCCCTGAAGCTGTGCCTGACTCCATATTCTCTGCCCTGTCAGCAGTCTCGGGGCTGTGCTGGTGGGAGGGAGTGAGGGGCCACAGCTTTGTGGGTGGCCCGGTGTGAGTGGGGTTCTGCTGGCCTTTCTGCAGGAGTTGCCAGGCTGCCGCCTGTAAAGAAGAGGTTGTGTCACCCATACCTTCCGCTGGAATTTCTCTCCGGACAGAGGTGAGGAAGGAAAAAAGCAGTGGGGGCCGGGACAGGAGGGGTATCTCAGGCAGGGCAATGGAAAGCTTCTGGAAGAGCGCCCGGGGCCAGGACCACCCTGGCTGGCCTGCAGGCACCAAGTTGGCCTGCGTGCTGTCGCTGGTGTGGCTCCACGGTCCTTCCTCTAGGCTTTCAAGCCCTTGTACATATTCAGGTGTTTTACCTGGAAAGGGTGGGAACAGTTCAGCAGCAGCTGGCCTGGGGCTCAGCTCACGTTTACTCAGAGATGCCTCGGCATGGTCCCCCAGCTTTGCAATGAGGACGCTCCTTGCGTGGGGGGTGGTTTGATGGCTGTATGGGAGATGGTTCCCCACCTCTGACCAATTTCAGAATTGTTTACCACTGGAGCAAGTGCCCTGATAGGGTTTTCCTCTGTATAACTCGTGGGTTCAGGTTTTTTTTTCTTTTATGGTTCAAGTTAGATTTTATTCCTCTTTTATGTATTTATAGATATAAGCATGGAAATAATTCATTCCTATAAATACATCTGTGTGACGGGAAGAACTTTTTTCTGTTTTATTTTTAAATTTTATTTTTTAAAATTTTGAAATTTAATTTTATTTATTTTTTATACAGCACGTTATTATTAGTTATGTATTTTATGCATATACATGTACACAGGTCAATCCCAAACTCCCAACTCATCCCACCACCACCACCCCATGGCTTCCCACACTTGGTGTCCATACGTTTGTTCTCTACCTCTGTGTCTCTATTTCTTCCCTGCAAACCAGTTCATCGGTACCATTTTTAGGCTCCACATATATGCATTAATATACAATATTTGTTTTCCTCTTTCTGACTTACTTCATTCTGTATGACAGTCTCTCGATCCATCGATGCCTCTACAAATGACCCAGTTTCATTCCTTTTTATGGCCGAGTAATATTCCATTTCATATATGTACCACATCTTTATCCATTCATCTGTCTGTGGGCATTTAGGTTGCTTCCATTACCTGGCTATTGTAAATAGTGCTGCAATGAACATTGTGGTGAATGTGCCTTTTTGATGTACGGTTTTCTCTGGGTATATGCCTAGAAGTGGGATTGCTGGATCAGATGGTAATTCTATTTCTAGTTTTTTTAAGGAAAGTCCATACTGTTCTCCATAGTGACTGTATCAATTTACATTCCCACCAATAGTGGAAGAGGGCTCCTTTTGTCCACACCCTCCCCAGAATTGGTTGTTTGTAGATTTTCTGATGATGCCGATTCTAACAGGTGTGAGGTGAAACCTCATTGTAGTTTTGATTTGCATTTCTCTGATAATTAGTGCTGTTGAGCAGCTTTTCATGTGCGTCTTGGCCATCTCTGTGTCTCCTTTGAAGAAACGTCTCTTTAGATCTTCTGCCCATTTTTTTTGCGTTGTTTGTTTTTTTAATATTAAGCTGCATGAGCTGCTTATATATATTGGAGATTAAACCTCTGTCCATTGATTCGTCTGCAACGATTTTCGCCCATTCTGAGGGATGCCTTTTTCCATTCCCGTGTTTTTTAACAAAAAAGGAAAGAAAGGAAAAGAAGCAGAACACTAATGTGCGTAAAATATGCCTTTTGAAACGGTCGTTTTGAAATATGGACGTCCTTTGAATTTTTTGGTCGATATGTGACCCCAGGATTTGTTTTCAGGGCAGGTGTCATTTACAGGCCTGCAATGGTTTTGAATATCAACTGACCATTAGCGTTGGGATTAAAGCTGCTGTTGTGTGAAACGGCCACAAGGTGGCAGCAGTTCACCCTTACCAAATCTGGTTACTAGGGCAAGAGAGCCTCAGTGGAAGTGGTGTTCTAGATTGGAGTTTAGAATGGAATGTGCCAGGAGAAAGCCCCTCACGTTTGTCTCACTATTTCTTGTTCGTGTTTTTAATTTAATTTTTTATTTTTTCTTACAGCAAGTTTGATTACAATGTTTGGCTTGTTGTAGGTGTGGAAGATGTGGTTCTTTTACACATATACACATGTCTGTTCTTCCTGGGATCCTTTTCCCATGTACGTTATGGCAGAATGTTGAGTAGTCCTCTCTTGGTATTCTGTAGGTCTTTGGTGATTATATATGTCACCTGTGTTTGTAGATGTCTGTTAACCCCGATATCGTAATGAAACCAATCCTCACACCTTTCCTTTGGTGAACCATAAGTGTGTTTAATGAATCTGTGATTGCCCTTCTCCGTGGAAATATCTGCACTGGTATCCATTTTTAGGTAACACCTATAAGTGATATGATATGATATGTGTCTTTCACTTTCTGACTTACTACAAGTCACGTGATTACTTCTAGACTCATCTACGGTGCTGCAAATGGCATTGTGTCCTTTTTTCCCTTGGCTTCTCTTCTGCCTTAGCGGGGTCCATTTTCACCAATGTGATTCCCTGAGGGTTGTGGATTAGCTGACCTGGGCAGCCTTACCCTGCCGGCCCGCCCTCCCCAGGTGTGCCTCGTTGAGGTCAATATAAACAGCGCTCCAGGCAGCAATAGCCCCTGAAGCTGTGCCTGACTCCATATTCTCTGCCCCGTCAGCAGTCTCGGGGCTGTGCTGGTGGGAGGGAGGGAGGGGCCACAGCTTTGTGGGTGGCCCGGTGTGAGTGGGGTTCTGCTGGCCTTTCTGCAGGAGTTGCCAGGCTGCCGCCTGTAAAGAAGAGGTTGTGTCACCCATACCTTCCGCTGGAATTTCTCTCCGGACAGAGGTGAGGAAGGAAAAAAGCAGTGGGGTCCGGGACAGGAGGGGTATCTCAGGCAGGGCAATGGAAAGCTTCTGGAAGAGCGCCCGGGGCCAGGACCACCCTGGCTGGCCTGCAGGCACCAAGTTGGCCTGCGTGCTGTCGCTGGTGTGGCTCCACGGTCCTTCCTCTAGGCTTTCAAGCCCTTGTACATATTCAGGTGTTTTACCTGGAAAGGGTGGGAACAGTTCAGCAGCAGCTGGCCTGGGGCTCAGCTCACGTTTACTCAGAGATGCCTCGGCACGGTCCCCCAGCTTTGCAATGAGGACGCTCCTTGCGTGGGGGGTGGGTTGATGGCTGTATGGGAGATGGTTCCCCACCTCTGACCAATTTCAGAATTGTTTACCACTGGAGCAAGTGCCCTGATAGGGTTTTCCTCTGTATAACTCGTGGGTTCAGGTTTTTTTTTTCTTTTATGGTTCAAGTTAGATTTTATTCCTCTTTTATGTATTTATAGATATAAGCATGGAAATAATTCATTCCTATAAATACATCTGTGTGACGGGAAGAACTTTTTTCTCTTTTATTTTTAAATTTTATTTTTTAAAATTTTGAAATTTAATTTTATTTATTTTTTATACAGCACGTTATTATTAGTTATGTATTTTATGCATATACATGTACACAGGTCAATCCCAAACTCCCAACTCATCCCACCACCACCACCCCATGGCTTCCCACACTTGGTGTCCATACGTTTGTTCTCTACCTCTGTGTCTCTATTTCTTCCCTGCAAACCAGTTCATCGGTACCATTTTTAGGCTCCACATATACGCATTAATATACAATATTTGTTTTCCTCTTTCTGACTTACTTCATTCTGTATGACAGTCTCTCGATCCATCGATGCCTCTACAAATGACCCAGTTTCATTCCTTTTTATGGCCGAGTAATATTCCATTTCATATATGTACCACATCTTTATCCATTCATCTGTCTGTGGGCATTTAGGTTGCTTCCATTACCTGGCTATTGTAAATAGTGCTGCAATGAACATTGTGGTGAATGTGCCTTTTTGATGTACGGTTTTCTCTGGGTATATGCCCAGAAGTGGGATTGCTGGATCAGATGGTAATTCTATTTCTAGTTTTTTTAAGGAAACTCCATACTGTTCTCCATAGTGACTGTATCAATTTACATTCCCACCAATAGTGGAAGAGGGCTCCTTTTGTCCACACCCTCCCCAGAATTGGTTGTTTGTAGATTTTCTGATGATGCCGATTCTAACAGGTGTGAGGTGAAACCTCATTGTAGTTTTGATTTGCATTTCTCTGATAATTAGTGCTGTTGAGCAGATTTTCATGTGCGTCTTGGCCATCTCTGTGTCTCCTTTGAAGAAACGTCTCTTTAGATCTTCTGCCCATTTTTTTTGCGTTGTTTGTTTTTTTAATATTAAGCTGCATGAGCTGTTTATATATATTGGAGATTAAACCTCTGTCCATTGATTCGTCTGCAACGATTTTCGCCCATTCTGAGGGATGCCTTTTTCCATTCCCGTGTTTTTTTAACAAAAAATGAAAGAAAGGAAAAGAAGCAGAACACTAATGTGCGTAAAATATGCCTTTTGAAACGGTCGTTTTGAAATATGGACGTCCTTTGAATTTTTTGGTCGATATGTGACCCCAGGATTTGTTTTCAGGGCAGGTGTCATTTACAGGCCTGCAATGATTTTGAATATCAACTGACCATTAGCGTTGGGATTAAAGCTGCTGTTGTGTGAAACGGCCACAAGGTGGCAGCAGTTCACCCTTACCAAATCTGGTTACTAGGGCAAGAGAGCCTCAGTGGAAGTGGTGTTCTAGATTGGAGTTTAGAATGGAATGTGCCAGGAGAAAGCCCCTCACGTTTGTCTCACTACTTCTTGTTCGTGTTTTTAATTTAATTTTTTATTTTTTCTTACAGCAAGTTTGATTACAATGTTTGGCTTGTTGTAGGTGTGGAAGATGTGGTTCTTTTACACATATACACATGTCTGTTCTTCCTGGAATCCTTTTCCCATGTACGTTATGACAGAATGTTGAGTAGTCCTCTCTTGGTATTCTGTAGGTCTTTGGTGATTATATATGTCACCTGTGTTTGTAGATGTCTGTTAACCCCGATATCGTAATGAAACCAATCCTCACACCTTTCCTTTGGTGAACCATAAGTTTGTTTAATGAATCTGTGATTGCCCTTTTCCGTGGAAATATCTGCCCTGGTATCCATTTTTAGGTAACACCTATAAGTGATATGATATGATATGTGTCTTTCACTTTCTGACTTACTACAAGTCACGTGATTATTTCTAGACTCATCTACGGTGCTGCAAATGGCATTGTGTCCCTTTTTCCCTTGGCTTCTCTTCTGCCTTAGCGGGGTCCATTTTCACCAATGTGATTCCCTGAGGGTTGTGGATTAGCTGACCTGGGCAGCCTTACCCTGCCGGCCCGCCCTCCCCAGGTGTGCCTCGTTGAGGTCAATATAAACAGCGCTCCAGGCAGCAATAGCCCCTGAAGCTGTGCCTGACTCCATATTCTCTGCCCCGTCAGCAGTCTCGGGGCTGTGCTGGTGGGAGGGAGGGAGGGGCCACAGCTTTGTGGGTGGCCCGGTGTGAGTGGGGTTCTGCTGGCCTTTCTGCAGGAGTTGCCAGGCTGCCGCCTGTAAAGAAGAGGTTGTGTCACCCATACCTTCCGCTGGAATTTTTCTCCGGACAGAGGTGAGGAAGGAAAAAAGCAGTGGGGGCCGGGACAGGAGGGGTATCTCAGGCAGGGCAATGGAAAGCTTCTGGAAGAGCGCCCGGGGCCAGGACCACCCTGGCTGGCCTGCAGGCACCAAGTTGGCCTGCGTGCTGTCACTGGTGTGGCTCCACGGTCCTTCCTCTAGGCTTTCAAGCCCTTGTACATATTCAGGTGTTTTACCTGGAAAGGGTGGGAACAGTTCAGCAGCAGCTGGCCTGGGGCTCAGCTCACGTTTACTCAGAGATGCCTCGGCACGGTCCCCCAGCTTTGCAATGAGGACGCTCCTTGCGTGGGGGGTGGGTTGATGGCTGTATGGGAGATGGTTCCCCACCTCTGACCAATTTCAGAATTGTTTACCACTGGAGCAAGTGCCCTGATAGGGTTTTCATCTGTATAACTCGTGGGTTCAGGTTTTCTTTTCTTTTATGGTTCAAGTTAGATTTTATTCCTCTTTTATGTATTTATAGATATAAGCATGGAAATAATTCATTCCTATAAATACATCTGTGTGACGGGAAGAACTTTTTTCTGTTTTATTTTAAATTTTATTTTTTAAAATTTTGAAATTTAATTTTATTTATTTTTTTTATATAGCACGTTATTATTAGTTATGTATTTTATGCATATACATGTACACAGGTCAATCCCAAACTCCCAACTCATCCCACCACCACCACCCCATGGCTTCCCACACTTGGTGTCCATACGTTTGTTCTCTACCTCTGTGTCTCTATTTCTTCCCTGCAAACCAGTTCATCTGTACCATTTCTAGGCTCCACATATATGCATTAATATACAATATTTGTTTTCCTCTTTCTGACTTACTTCATTCTGTATGACAGTCTCTCGATCCATCGATGTCTCTACAAATGACCCAGTTTCATTCCTTTTTATGGCCGAGTAATATTCCATTTCATATATGTACCACATCTTTATCCATTCATCTGTCTGTGGGCATTTAGGTTGCTTCCATTACCTGGCTATTGTAAATAGTGCTGCAATGAACATTGTGGTGAATGTGCCTTTTTGATGTACGGTTTTCTCTGGGTATATGCCCAGAAGTGGGATTGCTGGATCAGATGGTAATTCTATTTCTAGTTTTTTTAAGGAAACTCCATACTGTTCTCCATAGTGACTGTATCAATTTACATTCCCACCAATAGTGGAAGAGGGCTCCTTTTGTCCACACCCTCCCCAGAATTGGTTGTTTGTAGATTTTCTGATGATGCCGAGTCTAACAGGTGTGAGGTGAAACCTCATTGTAGTTTTGATTTGCATTTCTCTGATAATTAGTGCTGTTGAGCAGCTTTTCATGTGCGTCTTGGCCATCTCTGTGTCTCCTTTGAAGAAACGTCTCTTTAGATCTTCTGGCCATTTTTTTGGGTTGTTTGTTTTTTTTAATATTAAGCTGCATGAGCTGTTTATATATATTGGAGATTAAACCTCTGTCCATTGATTCGTCTGCAACGATTTTCGCCCATTCTGAGGGATGCCTTTTTCCATTCCCGTGTTGTTTTAACAAAAAAGGAAAGAAAGGAAAAGAAGCAGAACACTAATGTGCGTAAAATATGCCTTTTGAAACGGTCGTTTTGAAATATGGACGTCCTTTGAATATTTTGGTCGATATGTGACCCCAGGATTTGTTTTCAGGGCAGGTGTCATTTACAGGCCTGCAATGATTTTGAATATCAACTGACCATTAGTGTTGGGATTAAAGCTGCTGTTGTGTGAAACGGCCACAAGGTGGCAGCAGTTCACCCTTACCAAATCTGGTTACTAGGGCAAGAGAGCCTCAGTGGAAGTGGTGTTCTAGATTGGAGTTTAGAATGGAATGTGCCAGGAGAAAGCCCCTCACGTTTGTCTCACTACTTCTTGTTCGTGTTTTTAATTTAATTTTTTATTTTTTCTTACAGCAAGTTTGATTACAATGTTTGGCTTGTTGTAGGTGTGGAAGATGTGGTTCTTTTACACATATACACATGTCTGTTCTTCCTGGGATCCTTTTCCCATGTACGTTATGACAGAATGTTGAGTAGTCCTCTCTTGGTATTCTGTAGGTCTTTGGTGATTATATATGTCACCTGTGTTTGTAGATGTCTGTTAACCCCGATATCGTAATGAAACCAATCCTCACACCTTTCCTTTGGTGAACCATAAGTTTGTTTAATGAATCTGTGATTGCCCTTCTCCGTGGAAATATCTGCCCTGGTATCCATTTTTAGGTAACACCAATAAGTGATATGATATGATATGTGTATTTCACTTTCTGACTTACTACAAGTCACGTGATTACTTCTACACTCATCTACGGTGCTGCAAATGGCATTGTGTCCTTTTTTCCCTTGGCTTCTCTTCTGCCTTAGCGGGGTCCATTTTCACCAATGTGATTCCCTGAGGGTTGTGGATTAGCTAACCTGGGCAGCCTTACCCTGCCGGCCCGCCCTCCCCAGGTGTGCCTCGTTGAGGTCAATATAAACAGCGATCCAGGCAGCAATAGCCACTGAAGCTGTGCCTGACTCCATATTCTCTGCCCCGTCAGCAGTCTCGGGGCTGTGCTGGTGGGAGGGAGGGAGGGGCCACAGCTTTGTGGGTGGCCCGGTGTGAGTGGGGTTCTGCTGGCCTTTCTGCAGGAGTTGCCAGGCTGCAGCCTGTAAAGAAGAGGATGTGTCACCCATACCTTCCGCTGGAATTTCTCTCCGGACAGAGGTGAGGAAGGAAAAAAGCAGTGGGGTCCGGGACAGGAGGGGTGTCTCAGGCAGGGCAATGGAAAGCTTCTGGAAGAGCGCCCGGGGCCAGGACCACCCTGGCTGGCCTGCAGGCACCAAGTTGGCCTGCGTGCTGTCGCTGGTGTGGCTCCACGGTCCTTCCTCTAGGCTTTCAAGCCCTTGTACATATTCAGGTGTTTTACCTGGAAAGGGTGGGAACAGTTCAGCAGCACCTGGCCTGGGGCTCAGCTCACGTTTACTCAGAGATGCCTCGGCACGGTCCCCCAGCTTTGCAATGAGGACGCTCCTTGCGTGGGGGGTGGGTTGATGGCTGTATGGGAGATGGTTCCCCACCTCTGACCAATTTCAGAATTGTTTACCACTGGAGCAAGTGCCCTGATAGGGTTTTCCTCTGTATAACTCGTGGGTTCAGGTTTTCTTTTCTTTTATGGTTCAAGTTAGATTTTATTCCTCATTTATGTATTTATAGATATAAGCATGGAAATAATTCATTCCTATAAATACATCTGTGTGACGGGAAGAACTTTTTTCTGTTTTATTTTAAATTTTATTTTTTAAAATTTTGAAATTTAATTTTATTTATTTTTTTATATAGCACGTTATTATTAGTTATGTATTTTATGCATATACATGTACACAGGTCAATCCCAAACTCCCAACTCATCCCACCACCACCACCCCATGGCTTCCCACACTTGGTGTCCATACGTTTGTTCTCTACCTCTGTGTCTCTATTTCTTCCCTGCAAACCAGTTCATCTGTACCATTTCTAGGCTCCACATATATGCATTAATATACAATATTTGTTTTCCTCTTTCTGACTTACTTCATTCTGTATGACAGTCTCTCGATACATCGATGTCTCTACAAATGACCCAGTTTCATTCCTTTTTATGGCCGAGTAATATTCCATTTCATATATGTACCACATCTTTATCCATTCATCTGTCTGTGGGCATTTAGGTTGCTTCCATTACCTGGCTATTGTAAATAGTGCTGCAATGAACATTGTGGTGAATGTGCCTTTTTGATGTACGGTTTTCTCTGGGTATATGCCCAGAAGTGGGATTGCTGGATCAGATGGTAATTCTATTTCTAGTTTTTTTAAGGAAACTCCATACTGTTCTCCATAGTGACTGTATCAATTTACATTCCCACCAATAGTGGAAGAGGGCTCCTTTTGTCCACACCCTCCCCAGAATTGGTTGTTTGTAGATTTTCTGATGATGCCGATTCTAACAGGTGTGAGGTGATAACTCATTGTAGTTTTGATTTGCATTTGTCTGATAATTAGTGCTGTTGAGCAGCTTTTCATGTGCGTCTTGGCCATCTCTGTGTCTCCTTTGAAGAAACGTCTCTTTAGATCTTCTGGCCATTTTTTTGGGTTGTTTGTTTTTTTTTAATATTAAGCTGCATGAGCTGTTTATATATATTGGAGATTAAACCTCTGTCCATTGATTCGTCTGCAACGATTTTCGCCCATTCTGAGGGATGCCTTTTTCCATTCCCGTGTTTTTTGAACAAAAAAGGAAAGAAAGGAAAAGAAGCAGAACACTAATGTGCGTAAAATATGCCTTTTGAAACGGTCGTTTTGAAATATGGACGTCCTTTGAATATTTTGGTCGATATGTGACCCCAGGATTTGTTTTCAGGGCAGGTGTCATTTACAGGCCTGCAATGATTTTGAATATCAACTGACCATTAGCGTTGGGATTAAAGCTGCTGTTGTGTGAAACGGCCACAAGGTGGCAGCAGTTCACCCTTACCAAATCTGGTTACTAGGGCAAGAGAGCCTCAGTGGAAGTGGTGTTCTAGATTGGAGTTTAGAATGGAATGTGCCAGGAGAAAGCCCCTCACGTTTGTCTCACTACTTCTTGTTCGTGTTTTTAATTTAATTTTTTATTTTTTCTTACAGCAAGTTTGATTACAATGTTTGGCTTGTTGTAGGTGTGGAAGATGTGGTTCTTTTACACATATACACATGTCTGTTCTTCCTGGGATCCTTTTCCCATGTACGTTATGACAGAATGTTGAGTAGTCCTCTCTTGGTATTCTGTAGGTCTTTGGTGATTATATATGTCACCTGTGTTTGTAGATGTCTGTTAACCCCGATATCGTAATGAAACCAATCCTCACACCTTTCCTTTGGTGAACCATAAGTTTGTTTAATGAATCTGTGATTGCCCTTCTCCGTGGAAATATCTGCCCTGGTATCCATTTTTAGGTAACACCTATAAGTGATATGATATGATATGTGTCTTTCACTTTCTGACTTACTACAAGTCACGTGATTACTTCTAGACTCATCTACGGTGCTGCAAATGGCATTGTGTCCTTTTTTCCCTTGGCTTCTCTTCTGCCTTAGCGGGGTCCATTTTCAACAATGTGATTCCCTGAGGGTTGTGGATTAGCTGACCTGGGCAGCCTTACCCTGCCGGCCCGCCCTCCCCAGGTGTGCCTCGTTGAGGTCAATATAAACAGCGCTCCAGGCAGCAATAGCCCCTGAAGCTGTGCCTGACTCCATATTCTCTGCCCCGTCAGCAGTCTCGGGGCTGTGCTGGTGGGAGGGAGTGAGGGGCCACAGCTTTGTGGGTGGCCCGGTGTGAGTGGGGTTCTGCTGGCCTTTCTGCAGGAGTTGCCAGGCTGCCGCCTGTAAAGAAGAGGTTGTGTCACCCATACCTTCCGCTGGAATTTCTCTCCGGACAGAGGTGAGGAAGGGAAAAAGCAGTGGGGGCCGGGACAGGTGGGGTATCTCAGGCAGGGCAATGGAAAGCTTCTGGAAGAGCGCCCGGGGCCAGGACCACCCTGGCTGGCCTGCAGGCACCAAGTTGGCCTGCGTGCTGTCGCTGGTGTGGCTCCACGGTCCTTCCTCTAGGCTTTCAAGCCCTTGTACATATTCAGGTGTTTTACCTGGAAAGGGTGGGAACAGTTCAGCAGCACCTGGCCTGGGGCTCAGCTCACGTTTACTCAGAGATGCCTCGGCACGGTCCCCCAGCTTTGCAATGAGGACGCTCCTTGCGTGGGGGGTGGGTTGATGGCTGTATGGGAGATGGTTCCCCACCTCTGACCAATTTCAGAATTGTTTACCACTGGAGCAAGTGCCCTGATAGGGTTTTCCTCTGTATAACTCGTGGGTTCAGGTTTTCTTTTCTTTTATGGTTCAAGTTAGATTTTATTCCTCATTTATGTATTTATAGATATAAGCATGGAAATAATTCATTCCTATAAATACATCTGTGTGACGGGAAGAACTTTTTTCTGTTTTATTTTAAATTTTATTTTTTAAAATTTTGAAATTTAATTTTATTTATTTTTTTATATAACACGTTATTATTAGTTATGTATTTTATGCATATACATGTACACAGGTCAATCCCAAACTCCCAACTCATCCCACCACCACCACCCCATGGCTTCCCACACTTGGTGTCCATACGTTTGTTCTCTACCTCTGTGTCTCTATTTCTTCCCTGCAAACCAGTTCATCTGTACCATTTCTAGGCTCCACATATATGCATTAATATACAATATTTGTTTTCCTCTTTCTGACTTACTTCATTCTGTATGACAGTCTCTCGATACATCGATGTCTCTACAAATGACCCAGTTTCATTCCTTTTTATGGCCGAGTAATATTCCATTTCATATATGTACCACATCTTTATCCATTCATCTGTCTGTGGGCATTTAGGTTGCTTCCATTACCTGGCTATTGTAAATAGTGCTGCAATGAACATTGTGGTGAATGTGCCTTTTTGATGTACGGTTTTCTCTGGGTATATGCCCAGAAGTGGGATTGCTGGATCAGATGGTAATTCTATTTCTAGTTTTTTTAAGGAAACTCCATACTGTTCTCCATAGTGACTGTATCAATTTACATTCCCACCAATAGTGGAAGAGGGCTCCTTTTGTCCACACCCTCCCCAGAATTGGTTGTTTGTAGATTTTCTGATGATGCCGATTCTAACAGGTGTGAGGTGATAACTCATTGTAGTTTTGATTTGCATTTGTCTGATAATTAGTGCTGTTGAGCAGCTTTTCATGTGCGTCTTGGCCATCTCTGTGTCTCCTTTGAAGAAACGTCTCTTTAGATCTTCTGGCCATTTTTTTGGGTTGTTTGTTTTTTTTTAATATTAAGCTGCATGAGCTGTTTATATATATTGGAGATTAAACCTCTGTCCATTGATTCGTCTGCAACGATTTTCGCCCATTCTGAGGGATGCCTTTTTCCATTCCCGTATTTTTTGAACAAAAAAGGAAAGAAAGGAAAAGAAGCAGAACACTAATGTGCGTAAAATATGCCTTTTGAAACGGTCGTTTTGAAATATGGACGTCCTTTGAATATTTTGGTCGATATGTGACCCCAGGATTTGTTTTCAGGGCAGGTGTCATTTACAGGCCTGCAATGATTTTGAATATCAACTGACCATTAGCGTTGGGATTAAAGCTGCTGTTGTGTGAAACGGCCACAAGGTGGCAGCAGTTCACCCTTACCAAATCTGGTTACTAGGGCAAGAGAGCCTCAGTGGAAGTGGTGTTCTAGATTGGAGTTTAGAATGGAATGTGCCAGGAGAAAGCCCCTCACGTTTGTCTCACTACTTCTTGTTCGTGTTTTTAATTTAATTTTTTATTTTTTCTTACAGCAAGTTTGATTACAATGTTTGGCTTGTTGTAGGTGTGGAAGATGTGGTTCTTTTACACATATACACATGTCTGTTCTTCCTGGGATCCTTTTCCCATGTACGTTATGACAGAATGTTGAGTAGTCCTCTCTTGGTATTCTGTAGGTCTTTGGTGATTATATATGTCACCTGTGTTTGTAGATGTCTGTTAACCCCGATATCGTAATGAAACCAATCCTCACACCTTTCCTTTGGTGAACCATAAGTTTGTTTAATGAATCTGTGATTGCCCTTCTCCGTGGAAATATCTGCCCTGGTATCCATTTTTAGGTAACACCTATAAGTGATATGATATGATATGTGTCTTTCACTTTCTGACTTACTACAAGTCACGTGATTACTTCTAGACTCATCTACGGTGCTGCAAATGGCATTGTGTCCTTTTTTCCCTTGGCTTCTCTTCTGCCTTAGCGGGGTCCATTTTCAACAATGTGATTCCCTGAGGGTTGTGGATTAGCTGACCTGGGCAGCCTTACCCTGCCGGCCCGCCCTCCCCAGGTGTGCCTCGTTGAGGTCAATATAAACAGCGCTCCAGGCAGCAATAGCCCCTGAAGCTGTGCCTGACTCCATATTCTCTGCCCCGTCAGCAGTCTCGGGGCTGTGCTGGTGGGAGGGAGTGAGGGGCCACAGCTTTGTGGGTGGCCCGGTGTGAGTGGGGTTCTGCTGGCCTTTCTGCAGGAGTTGCCAGGCTGCCGCCTGTAAAGAAGAGGTTGTGTCACCCATACCTTCCGCTGGAATTTCTCTCCGGACAGAGGTGAGGAAGGGAAAAAGCAGTGGGGGCCGGGACAGGAGGGGTATCTCAGGCAGGGCAATGGAAAGCTTCTGGAAGAGCGCCCGGGGCCAGGACCACCCTGGCTGGCCTGCAGGCACCAAGTTGGCCTGCGTGCTGTCGCTGGTGTGGCTCCACGGTCCTTCCTCTAGGCTTTCAAGCCCTTGTACATATTCAGGTGTTTTACCTGGAAAGGGTGGGAACAGTTCAGCAGCAGCTGGCCTGGGGCTCAGCTCACGTGTACTCAGAGATGCCTCGGCACGGTCCCCCAGCTTTGCAATGAGGACGCTCCTTGCGTGGGGGGTGGGTTGATGGCTGTATGGGAGATGGTTCCCCACCTCTGACCAATTTCAGAATTGTTTACCACTGGAGCAAGTGCCCTGATAGGGTTTTCCTCTGTATAACTCGTGGGTTCAGGTTTTCTTTTCTTTTATGGTTCAAGTTAGATTTTATTCCTCTTTTATGTATTTATAGATATAAGCATGGAAATAATTCATTCCTATAAATACATCTGTGTGACAGGAAGAACTTTTTTCTGTTTTATTTTAAATTTTATTTTTTAAAATTTTGAAATTTAATTTTATTTATTTTTTTTATATAGCACGTTATTATTAGTTATGTATTTTATGCATATACATGTACACAGGTCAATCCCAAACTCCCAACTCATCCCACCACCACCACCCCATGGCTTCCCACACTTGGTGTCCATACGTTTGTTCTCTACCTCTGTGTCTCTATTTCTTCCCTGCAAACCAGTTCATCTGTACCATTTCTAGGCTCCACATATATGCATTAATATACAATATTTGTTTTCCTCTTTCTGACTTACTTCATTCTGTATGACAGTCTCTCGATACATCGATGTCTCTACAAATGACCCAGTTTCATTCCTTTTTATGGCCGAGTAATATTCCATTTCATATATGTACCACATCTTTATCCATTCATCTGTCTGTGGGCATTTAGGTTGCTTCCATTACCTGGCTATTGTAAATAGTGCTGCAATGAACATTGTGGTGAATGTGCCTTTTTGATGTACGGTTTTCTCTGGGTATATGCCCAGAAGTGGGATTGCTGGATCAGATGGTAATTCTATTTCTAGTTTTTTTAAGGAAACTCCATACTGTTCTCCATAGTGACTGTATCAATTTACATTCCCACCAATAGTGGAAGAGGGCTCCTTTTGTCCACACCCTCCCCAGAATTGGTTGTTTGTAGATTTTCTGATGATGCCCAGTCTAACAGGTGTGAGGTGAAACCTCATTGTAGTTTTGATTTGCATTTCTCTGATAATTAGTGCTGTTGAGCAGCTTTTCATGTGCGTCTTGGCCATCTCTGTGTCTCCTTTGAAGAAACGTCTCTTTAGATCTTCTGGCCATTTTTTTGGGTTGTTTGTTTTTTTTAATATTAAGCTGCATGAGCTGTTTATATATATTGGAGATTAAACCTCTGTCCATTGATTCGTCTGCAACGATTTTCGCCCATTCTGAGGGATGCCTTTTTCCATTCCCGTGTTTTTTTAACAAAAAAGGAAAGAAAGGAAAAGAAGCAGAACACTAATGTGCGTAAAATATGCCTTTTGAAACGGTCGTTTTGAAATATGGACGTCCTTTGAATATTTTGGTCGATATGTGACCCCAGGATTTGTTTTCAGGGCAGGTGTCATTTACAGGCCTGCAATGATTTTGAATATCAACTGACCATTAGCGTTGGGATTAAAGCTGCTGTTGTGTGAAACGGCCACAAGGTGGCAGCAGTTCACCCTTACCAAATCTGGTTACTAGGGCAAGAGAGCCTCAGTGGAAGTGGTGTTCTAGATTGGAGTTTAGAATGGAATGTGCCAGGAGAAAGCCCCTCACGTTTGTCTCACTACTTCTTGTTCGTGTTTTTAATTTAATTTTTTATTTTTTCTTACAGCAAGTTTGATTACAATGTTTGGCTTGTTGTAGGTGTGGAAGATGTGGTTCTTTTACACATATACACATGTCTGTTCTTCCTGGGATCCTTTTCCCATGTACGTTATGACAGAATGTTGAGTAGTCCTCTCTTGGTATTCTGTAGGTCTTTGGTGATTATATATGTCACCTGTGTTTGTAGATGTCTGTTAACCCCGATATCGTAATGAAACCAATCCTCACACCTTTCCTTTGGTGAACCATAAGTTTGTTTAATGAATCTGTGATTGCCCTTCTCCGTGGAAATATCTGCCCTGGTATCCATTTTTAGGTAACACCTATAAGTGATATGATATGATATGTGTCTTTCACTTTCTGACTTACTACAAGTCACGTGATTACTTCTAGACTCATCTACGGTGCTGCAAATGGCATTGTGTCCTTTTTTCCCTTGGCTTCTCTTCTGCCTTAGCGGGGTCCATTTTCAACAATGTGATTCCCTGAGGGTTGTGGATTAGCTGACCTGGGCAGCCTTACCCTGCCGGCCCGCCCTCCCCAGGTGTGCCTCGTTGAGGTCAATATAAACAGCGCTCCAGGCAGCAATAGCCCCTGAAGCTGTGCCTGACTCCATATTCTCTGCCCCGTCAGCAGTCTCGGGGCTGTGCTGGTGGGAGGGAGTGAGGGGCCACAGCTTTGTGGGTGGCCCGGTGTGAGTGGGGTTCTGCTGGCCTTTCTGCAGGAGTTGCCAGGCTGCCGCCTGTAAAGAAGAGGTTGTGTCACCCATACCTTCCGCTGGAATTTCTCTCCGGACAGAGGTGAGAAAGGAAAAAAGCAGTGGGGGCCGGGACAGGAGGGGTATCTCAGGCAGGGCAATGGAAAGCTTCTGGAAGAGCGCCCGGGGCCAGGACCACCCTGGCTGGCCTGCAGGCACCTAGTTGGCCTGCGTGCTGTCGCTGGTGTGGCTCCACGGTCCTTCCTCTAGGCTTTCAAGCCCTTGTACATATTCAGGTGTTTTACCTGGAAAGGGTGGGAACAGTTCAGCAGCAGCTGGCCTGGGGCTCAGCTCACGTTTACTCAGAGATGCCTCGGCACGGTCCCCCAGCTTTGCAATGAGGACGCTCCTTGTGTGGGGGGTGGGTTGATGGCTGTATGGGAGATGGTTCCCCACCTCTGACCAATTTCAGAATTGTTTACCACTGGAGCAAGTGCCCTGATAGGGTTTTCCTCTGTATAACTCGTGGGTTCAGGTTTTCTTTTCTTTTATGGTTCAAGTTAGATTTTATTCCTCTTTTATGTATTTATAGATATAAGCATGGAAATAATTCATTCCTATAAATACATCTGTGTGACGGGAAGAACATTTTTCTGTTTTATTTTAAATTTTATTTTTTAAAATTTTGATATTTAATTTTATTTATTTTTTTTATATAGCACGTTATTATTAGTTATGTATTTTATGCATATACATGTACACAGGTCAATCCCAAACTCCCAACTCATCCCACCACCACCACCCCATGGCTTCCCACACTTGGTGTCCATACGTTTGTTCTCTACCTCTGTGTCTCTATTTCTTCCCTGCAAACCAGTTCATCTGTACCATTTCTAGGCTCCACATATATGCATTAATATACAATATTTGTTTTCCTCTTTCTGACTTACTTCATTCTGTATGACAGTCTCTCGATCCATCGATGTCTCTACAAATGACCCAGTTTCATTCCTTTTTATGGCCGAGTAATATTCCATTTCATATATGTATGTACCACATCTTTATCCATTCATCTGTCTGTGGGCATTTAGGTTGCTTCCATTACCTGGCTATTGTAAATAGTGCTGCAATGAACATTGTGGTGAATGTGCCTTTTTGATGTACGGTTTTCTCTGGGTATATGCCCAGAAGTGGGATTGCTGGATCAGATGTTAATTCTATTTCTAGTTTTTTTAAGGAAACTCCATACTGTTCTCCATAGTGACTGTATCAATTTACATTCCCACCAATAGTGGAAGAGGGCTCCTTTAGTCCACACCCTCCCCAGAATTGGTTGTTTGTAGATTTTCTGATGATGCCGATTCTAACAGGTGTGAGGTGATAACTCATTGTAGTTTTGATTTGCATTTGTCTGATAATTAGTGCTGTTGAGCAGCTTTTCATGTGCGTCTTGGCCATCTCTGTGTCTCCTTTGAAGAAACGTCTCTTTAGATCTTCTGGCCATTTTTTTGGGTTGTTTGTTTTTTTTTAATATTAAGCTGCATGAGCTGTTTATATATATTGGAGATTAAACCTCTGTCCATTGATTCGTCTGCAACGATTTTCGCCCATTCTGAGGGATGCCTTTTTCCATTCCCGTGTTTTTTGAACAAAAAAGGAAAGAAAGGAAAAGAAGCAGAACACTAATCTGCGTAAAATATGCCTTTTGAAACGGTCGTTTTGAAATATGGACGTCCTTTGAATATTTTGGTCGATATGTGACCCCAGGATTTGTTTTCAGGGCAGGTGTCATTTACAGGCCTGCAATGATTTTGAATATCAACTGACCATTAGCGTTGGGATTAAAGCTGCTGTTGTGTGAAACGGCCACAAGGTGGCAGCAGTTCACCCTTACCAAATCTGGTTACTAGGGCAAGAGAGCCTCAGTGGAAGTGGTGTTCTAGATTGGAGTTTAGAATGGAATGTGCCAGGAGAAAGCCCCTCACGTTTGTCTCACTACTTCTTGTTCGTGTTTTTAATTTAATTTTTTATTTTTTCTTACAGCAAGTTTGATTACAATGTTTGGCTTGTTGTAGGTGTGGAAGATGTGGTTCTTTTACACATATACACATGTCTGTTCTTCCTGGGATCCTTTTCCCATGTACGTTATGACAGAATGTTGAGTAGTCCTCTCTTGGTATTCTGTAGGTCTTTGGTGATTATATATGTCACCTGTGTTTGTAGATGTCTGTTAACCCCGATATCGTAATGAAACCAATCCTCACACCTTTCCTTTGGTGAACCATAAGTTTGTTTAATGAATCTGTGATTGCCCTTCTCCGTGGAAATATCTGCCCTGGTATCCATTTTTAGGTAACACCTATAAGTGATATGATATGATATGTGTCTTTCACTTTCTGACTTACTACAAGTCACGTGATTACTTCTAGACTCATCTACGGTGCTGCAAATGGCATTGTGTCCTTTTTTCCCTTGGCTTCTCTTCTGCCTTAGCGGGGTCCATTTTCAACAATGTGATTCCCTGAGGGTTGTGGATTAGCTGACCTGGGCAGCCTTACCCTGCCGGCCCGCCCTCCCCAGGTGTGCCTCGTTGAGGTCAATATAAACAGCGCTCCAGGCAGCAATAGCCCTTGAAGCTGTGCCTGACTCCATATTCTCTGCCCCGTCAGCAGTCTCGGGGCTGTGCTGGTGGGAGGGAGTGAGGGGCCACAGCTTTGTGGGTGGCCCGGTGTGAGTGGGGTTCTGCTGGCCTTTCTGCAGGAGTTGCCAGGCTGCCGCCTGTAAAGAAGAGGTTGTGTCACCCATACCTTCCGCTGGAATTTCTCTCCGGACAGAGGTGAGGAAGGAAAAAAGCAGTGGGGGCCGGGACAGGAGGGGTATCTCAGGCAGGGCAATGGAAAGCTTCTGGAAGAGCGCCCGGGGCCAGGACCACCCTGGCTGGCCTGCAGGCACCAAGTTGGCCTGCGTGCTGTCGCTGGTGTGGCTCCACGGTCCTTCCTCTAGGCTTTCAAGCCCTTGTACATATTCAGGTGTTTTACCTGGAAAGGGTGGGAACAGTTCAGCAGCAGCTGGCCTGGGGCTCAGCTCACGTTTACTCAGAGATGCCTCGGCACGGTCCCCCAGCTTTGCAATGAGGACGCTCCTTGCGTGGGGGGTGGGTTGATGGCTGTATGGGAGATGCTTCCCCACCTCTGACCAATTTCAGAATTGTTTACCACTGGAGCAAGTGCCCTGATAGGGTTTTCCTCTGTATAACTCGTGGGTTCAGGTTTTCTTTTCTTTTATGGTTCAAGTTAGATTTTATTCCTCTTTTATGTATTTATAGATATAAGCATGGAAATAATTCATTCCTATAAATACATCTGTGTGACGGGAAGAACATTTTTCTGTTTTATTTTAAATTTTATTTTTTAAAATTTTGATATTTAATTTTATTTATTTTTTTTATATAGCACGTTATTATTAGTTATGTATTTTATGCATATACATGTACACAGGTCAATCCCAAACTCCCAACTCATCCCACCACCACCACCCCATGGCTTCCCACACTTGGTGTCCATACGTTTGTTCTCTACCTCTGTGTCTCTATTTCTTCCCTGCAAACCAGTTCATCTGTACCATTTCTAGGCTCCACATATATGCATTAATATACAATATTTGTTTTCCTCTTTCTGACTTACTTCATTCTGTATGACAGTCTCTCGATCCATCGATGTCTCTACAAATGACCCAGTTTCATTCCTTTTTATGGCCGAGTAATATTCCATTTCATATATGTACCACATCTTTATCCATTCATCTGTCTGTGGGCATTTAGGTTGCTTCCATTACCTGGCTATTGTAAATAGTGCTGCAATGAACATTGTGGTGAATGTGCCTTTTTGATGTACGGTTTTCTCTGGGTATATGCCCAGAAGTGGGATTGCTGGATCAGATGGTAATTCTATTTCTAGTTTTTTTAAGGAAACTCCATACTGTTCTCCATAGTGACTGTATCAATTTACATTCCCACCAATAGTGGAAGAGGGCTCCTTTAGTCCACACCCTCCCCAGAATTGGTTGTTTGTAGATTTTCTGATGATGCCGATTCTAACAGGTGTGAGGTGATAACTCATTGTAGTTTTGATTTGCATTTCTCTGATAATTAGTGCTGTTGAGCAGCTTTTCATGTGCGTCTTGGCCATCTCTGTGTCTCCTTTGAAGAAACGTCTCTTTAGATCTTCTGGCCATTTTTTTGGGTTGTTTGTTTTTTTTTAATATTAAGCTGCATGAGCTGTTTATATATATTGGAGATTAAACCTCTGTCCATTGATTCGTCTGCAACGATTTTCGCCCATTCTGAGGGATGCCTTTTTCCATTCCCGTGTTTTTTGAACAAAAAAGGAAAGAAAGGAAAAGAAGCAGAACACTAATGTGCGTAAAATATGCCTTTTGAAACGGTCGTTTTGAAATATGGACGTCCTTTGAATATTTTGGTCGATATGTGACCCCAGGATTTGTTTTCAGGGCAGGTGTCATTTACAGGCCTGCAATGATTTTGAATATCAACTGACCATTAGCGTTGGGATTAAAGCTGCTGTTGTGTGAAACGGCCACAAGGTGGCAGCAGTTCACCCTTACCAAATCTGGTTACTAGGGCAAGAGAGCCTCAGTGGAAGTGGTGTTCTAGATTGGAGTTTAGAATGGAATGTGCCAGGAGAAAGCCCCTCACGTTTGTCTCACTACTTCTTGTTCGTGTTTTTAATTTAATTTTTTATTTTTTCTTACAGCAAGTTTGATTACAATGTTTGGCTTGTTGTAGGTGTGGAAGATGTGGTTCTTTTACACATATACACATGTCTGTTCTTCCTGGGATCCTTTTCCCATGTACGTTATGACAGAATGTTGAGTAGTCCTCTCTTGGTATTCTGTAGGTCTTTGGTGATTATATATGTCACCTGTGTTTGTAGATGTCTGTTAACCCCGATATCGTAATGAAACCAATCCTCACACCTTTCCTTTGGTGAACCATAAGTTTGTTTAATGAATCTGTGATTGCCCTTCTCCGTGGAAATATCTGCCCTGGTATCCATTTTTAGGTAACACCTATAAGTGATATGATATGATATGTGTCTTTCACTTTCTGACTTACTACAAGTCACGTGATTACTTCTAGACTCATCTACGGTGCTGCAAATGGCATTGTGTCCTTTTTTCCCTTGGCTTCTCTTCTGCCTTAGCGGGGTCCATTTTCAACAATGTGATTCCCTGAGGGTTGTGGATTAGCTGACCTGGGCAGCCTTACCCTGCCGGCCCGCCCTCCCCAGGTGTGCCTCGTTGAGGTCAATATAAACAGCGCTCCAGGCAGCAATAGCCCCTGAAGCTGTGCCTGACTCCATATTCTCTGCCCCGTCAGCAGTCTCGGGGCTGTGCTGGTGGGAGGGAGTGAGGGGCCACAGCTTTGTGGGTGGCCCGGTGTGAGTGGGGTTCTGCTGGCCTTTCTGCAGGAGTTGCCAGGCTGCCGCCTGTAAAGAAGAGGTTGTGTCACCCATACCTTCCGCTGGAATTTCTCTCCGGACAGAGGTGAGGAAGGAAAAAAGCAGTGGGGGCCGGGACAGGAGGGGTATCTCAGGCAGGGCAATGGAAAGCTTCTGGAAGAGCGCCCGGGGCCAGGACCACCCTGGCTGGCCTGCAGGCACCAAGTTGGCCTGCGTGCTGTCGCTGGTGTGGCTCCACGGTCCTTCCTCTAGGCTTTCAAGCCCTTGTACATATTCAGGTGTTTTACCTGGAAAGGGTGGGAACAGTTCAGCAGCAGCTGGCCTGGGGCTCAGCTCACGTTTACTCAGAGATGCCTCGGCACGGTCCCCCAGCTTTGCAATGAGGACGCTCCTTGCGTGGGGGGTGGGTTGATGGCTGTATGGGAGATGGTTCCCCACCTCTGACCAATTTCAGAATTGTTTACCACTGGAGCAAGTGCCCTGATAGGGTTTTCCTCTGTATAACTCGTGGGTTCAGGTTTTCTTTTCTTTTATGGTTCAAGTTAGATTTTATTCCTCTTTTATGTATTTATAGATATAAGCATGGAAATAATTCATTCCTATAAATACATCTGTGTGACGGGAAGAACATTTTTCTGTTTTATTTTAAATTTTATTTTTTAAAATTTTGAAATTTAATTTTATTTATTTTTTTTATATAGCACGTTATTATTAGTTATGTATTTTATGCATATACATGTACACAGGTCAATCCCAAACTCCCAACTCATCCCACCACCACCACCCCATGGCTTCCCACACTTGGTGTCCATACGTTTGTTCTCTACCTCTGTGTCTCTATTTCTTCCCTGCAAACCAGTTCATCTGTACCATTTCTAGGCTCCACATATATGCATTAATATACAATATTTGTTTTCCTCTTTCTGACTTACTTCATTCTGTATGACAGTCTCTCGATCCATCGATGTCTCTACAAATGACCCAGTTTCATTCCTTTTTATGGCCGAGTAATATTCCATTTCATATATGTATGTACCACATCTTTATCCATTCATCTGTCTGTGGGCATTTAGGTTGCTTCCATTACCTGGCTATTGTAAATAGTGCTGCAATGAACATTGTGGTGAATGTGCCTTTTTGATGTACGGTTTTCTCTGGGTATATGCCCAGAAGTGGGATTGCTGGATCAGATGTTAATTCTATTTCTAGTTTTTTTAAGGAAACTCCATACTGTTCTCCATAGTGACTGTATCAATTTACATTCCCACCAATAGTGGAAGAGGGCTCCTTTAGTCCACACCCTCCCCAGAATTGGTTGTTTGTAGATTTTCTGATGATGCCGATTCTAACAGGTGTGAGGTGATAACTCATTGTAGTTTTGATTTGCATTTGTCTGATAATTAGTGCTGTTGAGCAGCTTTTCATGTGCGTCTTGGCCATCTCTGTGTCTCCTTTGAAGAAACGTCTCTTTAGATCTTCTGGCCATTTTTTTGGGTTGTTTGTTTTTTTTTAATATTAAGCTGCATGAGCTGTTTATATATATTGGAGATTAAACCTCTGTCCATTGATTCGTCTGCAACGATTTTCGCCCATTCTGAGGGATGCCTTTTTCCATTCCCGTGTTTTTTGAACAAAAAAGGAAAGAAAGGAAAAGAAGCAGAACACTAATCTGCGTAAAATATGCCTTTTGAAACGGTCGTTTTGAAATATGGACGTCCTTTGAATATTTTGGTCGATATGTGACCCCAGGATTTGTTTTCAGGGCAGGTGTCATTTACAGGCCTGCAATGATTTTGAATATCAACTGACCATTAGCGTTGGGATTAAAGCTGCTGTTGTGTGAAACGGCCACAAGGTGGCAGCAGTTCACCCTTACCAAATCTGGTTACTAGGGCAAGAGAGCCTCAGTGGAAGTGGTGTTCTAGATTGGAGTTTAGAATGGAATGTGCCAGGAGAAAGCCCCTCACGTTTGTCTCACTACTTCTTGTTCGTGTTTTTAATTTAATTTTTTATTTTTTCTTACAGCAAGTTTGATTACAATGTTTGGCTTGTTGTAGGTGTGGAAGATGTGGTTCTTTTACACATATACACATGTCTGTTCTTCCTGGGATCCTTTTCCCATGTACGTTATGACAGAATGTTGAGTAGTCCTCTCTTGGTATTCTGTAGGTCTTTGGTGATTATATATGTCACCTGTGTTTGTAGATGTCTGTTAACCCCGATATCGTAATGAAACCAATCCTCACACCTTTCCTTTGGTGAACCATAAGTTTGTTTAATGAATCTGTGATTGCCCTTCTCCGTGGAAATATCTGCCCTGGTATCCATTTTTAGGTAACACCTATAAGTGATATGATATGATATGTGTCTTTCACTTTCTGACTTACTACAAGTCACGTGATTACTTCTAGACTCATCTACGGTGCTGCAAATGGCATTGTGTCCATTTTTCCCTTGGCTTCTCTTCTGCCTTAGCGGGGTCCATTTTCAACAATGTGATTCCCTGAGGGTTGTGGATTAGCTGACCTGGGCAGCCTTACCCTGCCGGCCCGCCCTCCCCAGGTGTGCCTCGTTGAGGTCAATATAAACAGCGCTCCAGGCAGCAATAGCCCTTGAAGCTGTGCCTGACTCCATATTCTCTGCCCCGTCAGCAGTCTCGGGGCTGTGCTGGTGGGAGGGAGTGAGGGGCCACAGCTTTGTGGGTGGCCCGGTGTGAGTGGGGTTCTGCTGGCCTTTCTGCAGGAGTTGCCAGGCTGCCGCCTGTAAAGAAGAGGTTGTGTCACCCATACCTTCCGCTGGAATTTCTCTCCGGACAGAGGTGAGGAAGGAAAAAAGCAGTGGGGGCCGGGACAGGAGGGGTATCTCAGGCAGGGCAATGGAAAGCTTCTGGAAGAGCGCCCGGGGCCAGGACCACCCTGGCTGGCCTGCAGGCACCAAGTTGGCCTGCGTGCTGTCGCTGGTGTGGCTCCACGGTCCTTCCTCTAGGCTTTCAAGCCCTTGTACATATTCAGGTGTTTTACCTGGAAAGGGTGGGAACAGTTCAGCAGCAGCTGGCCTGGGGCTCAGCTCACGTTTACTCAGAGATGCCTCGGCACGGTCCCCCAGCTTTGCAATGAGGACGCTCCTTGCGTGGGGGGTGGGTTGATGGCTGTATGGGAGATGCTTCCCCACCTCTGACCAATTTCAGAATTGTTTACCACTGGAGCAAGTGCCCTGATAGGGTTTTCCTCTGTATAACTCGTGGGTTCAGGTTTTCTTTTCTTTTATGGTTCAAGTTAGATTTTATTCCTCTTTTATGTATTTATAGATATAAGCATGGAAATAATTCATTCCTATAAATACATCTGTGTGACGGGAAGAACATTTTTCTGTTTTATTTTAAATTTTATTTTTTAAAATTTTGAAATTTAATTTTATTTATTTTTTTATATAGCACGTTATTATTAGTTATGTATTTTATGCATATACATGTACACAGGTCAATCCCAAACTCCCAACTCATCCCACCACCACCACCCCATGGCTTCCCACACTTGGTGTCCATACGTTTGTTCTCTACCTCTGTGTCTCTATTTCTTCCCTGCAAACCAGTTCATCTGTACCATTTCTAGGCTCCACATATATGCATTAATATACAATATTTGTTTTCCTCTTTCTGACTTACTTCATTCTGTATGACAGTCTCTCGATCCATCGATGTCTCTACAAATGACCCAGTTTCATTCCTTTTTATGGCCGAGTAATATTCCATTTCATATATGTACCACATCTTTATCCATTCATCTGTCTGTGGGCATTTAGGTTGCTTCCATTACCTGGCTATTGTAAATAGTGCTGCAATGAACATTGTGGTGAATGTGCCTTTTTGATGTACGGTTTTCTCTGGGTATATGCCCAGAAGTGGGATTGCTGGATCAGATGGTAATTCTATTTCTAGTTTTTTTAAGGAAACTCCATACTGTTCTCCATAGTGACTGTATCAATTTACATTCCCACCAATAGTGGAAGAGGGCTCCTTTAGTCCACACCCTCCCCAGAATTGGTTGTTTGTAGATTTTCTGATGATGCCGATTCTAACAGGTGTGAGGTGAAACCTCATTGTAGTTTTGATTTGCATTTCTCTGATAATTAGTGCTGTTGAGCAGCTTTTCATGTGCGTCTTGGCCATCTCTGTGTCTCCTTTGAAGAAACGTCTCTTTAGATCTTCTGGCCATTTTTTTGGGTTGTTTGTTTTTTTTAATATTAAGCTGCATGAGCTGTTTATATATATTGGAGATTAAACCTCTGTCCATTGATTCGTCTGCAACGATTTTCGCCCATTCTGAGGGATGCCTTTTTCCATTCCCGTGTTTTTTGAACAAAAAAGGAAAGAAAGGAAAAGAAGCAGAACACTAATGTGCGTAAAATATGCCTTTTGAAACGGTCGTTTTGAAATATGGACGTCCGTTGAATATTTTGGTCGATATGTGACCCCAGGATTTGTTTTCAGGGCAGGTGTCATTTACAGGCCTGCAATGATTTTGAATATCAACTGACCATTAGCGTTGGGATTAAAGCTGCTGTTGTGTGAAACGGCCACAAGGTGGCAGCAGTTCACCCTTACCAAATCTGGTTACTAGGGCAAGAGAGCCTCAGTGGAAGTGGTGTTCTAGATTGGAGTTTAGAATGGAATGTGCCAGGAGAAAGCCCCTCACGTTTGTCTCACTACTTCTTGTTCGTGTTATTAATTTAATTTTTTATTTTTTCTTACAGCAAGTTTGATTACAATGTTTGGCTTGTTGTAGGTGTGGAAGGTGTGGTTCTTTTACACATATACACATGTCTGTTCTTCCTGGGATCCTTTTCCCATGTACGTTATGACAGAATGTTGAGTAGTCCTCTCTTGGTATTCTGTAGGTCTTTGGTGATTATATATGTCACCTGTGTTTGTAGATGCCTGTTAACCCCGATATCGTAATGAAACCAATCCTCACACCTTTCCTTTGGTGAACCATAAGTTTGTTTAATGAATCTGTGATTGCCCTTCTCCGTGGAAATATCTGCCCTGGTATCCATTTTTAGGTAACACCTATAAGTGATATGATATGATATGTGTCTTTCACTTTCTGACTTACTACAAGTCACGTGATTACTTCTAGACTCATCTACGGTGCTGCAAATGGCATTGTGTCCTTTTTTCCCTTGGCTTCTCTTCTGCCTTAGCGGGGTCCATTTTCAACAATGTGATTCCCTGAGGGTTGTGGATTAGCTGACCTGGGCAGCCTTACCCTGCCGGCCCGCCCTCCCCAGGTGTGCCTCGTTGAGGTCAATATAAACAGCGCTCCAGGCAGCAATAGCCCCTGAAGCTGTGCCTGACTCCATATTCTCTGCCCCGTCAGCAGTCTCGGGGCTGTGCTGGTGGGAGGGAGTGAGGGGCCACAGCTTTGTGGGTGGCCCGGTGTGAGTGGGGTTCTGCTGGCCTTTCTGCAGGAGTTGCCAGGCTGCCGCCTGTAAAGAAGAGGTTGTGTCACCCATACCTTCCGCTGGAATTTCTCTCCGGACAGAGGTGAGGAAGGAAAAAAGCAGTGGGGGCCGGGACAGGAGGGGTATCTCAGGCAGGGCAATGGAAAGCTTCTGGAAGAGCGCCCGGGGCCAGGACCACCCTGGCTGGCCTGCAGGCACCAAGTTGGCCTGCGTGCTGTCGCTGGTGTGGCTCCACGGTCCTTCCTCTAGGCTTTCAAGCCCTTGTACATATTCAGGTGTTTTACCTGGAAAGGGTGGGAACAGTTCAGCAGCAGCTGGCCTGGGGCTCAGCTCACGTTTACTCAGAGATGCCTCGGCACGGTCCCCCAGCTTTGCAATGAGGACGCTCCTTGCGTGGGGGGTGGGTTGATGGCTGTATGGGAGATGGTTCCCCACCTCTGACCAATTTCAGAATTGTTTACCACTGGAGCAAGTGCCCTGATAGGGTTTTCCTCTGTATAACTCGTGGGTTCAGGTTTTCTTTTCTTTTATGGTTCAAGTTAGATTTTATTCCTCTTTTATGTATTTATAGATATAAGCATGGAAATAATTCATTCCTATAAATACATCTGTGTGACGGGAAGAACATTTTTCTGTTTTATTTTAAATTTTATTTTTTAAAATTTTGAAATTTAATTTTATTTATTTTTTTTATATAGCACGTTATTATTAGTTATGTATTTTATGCATATACATGTACACAGGTCAATCCCAAACTCCCAACTCATCCCACCACCACCACCCCATGGCTTCCCACACTTGGTGTCCATACGTTTGTTCTCTACCTCTGTGTCTCTATTTCTTCCCTGCAAACCAGTTCATCTGTACCATTTCTAGGCTCCACATATATGCATTAATATACAATATTTGTTTTCCTCTTTCTGACTTACTTCATTCTGTATGACAGTCTCTCGATCCATCGATGTCTCTACAAATGACCCAGTTTCATTCCTTTTTATGGCCGAGTAATATTCCATTTCATATATGTACCACATCTTTATCCATTCATCTGTCTGTGGGCATTTAGGTTGCTTCCATTACCTGGCTATTGTAAATAGTGCTGCAATGAACATTGTGGTGAATGTGCCTTTTTGATGTACGGTTTTCTCTGGGTATATGCCCAGAAGTGGGATTGCTGGATCAGATGGTAATTCTATTTCTAGTTTTTTTAAGGAAACTCCATACTGTTCTCCATAGTGACTGTATCAATTTACATTCCCACCAATAGTGGAAGAGGGCTCCTTTTGTCCACACCCTCCCCAGAATTGGTTGTTTGTAGATTTTCTGATGATGCCGATTCTAACAGGTGTGAGGTGAAACCTCATTGTAGTTTTGATTTGCATTTCTCTGATAATTAGTGCTGTTGAGCAGCTTTTCATGTGCGTCTTGGCCATCTCTGTGTCTCCTTTGAAGAAACGTCTGTTTAGATCTTCTGGCCATTTTTTTGGGTTGTTTGTTTTTTTTAATATTAAGCTGCATGAGCTGTTTATATATATTGGAGATTAAACCTCTGTCCATTGATTCGTCTGCAACGATTTTCGCCCATTCTGAGGGATGCCTTTTTCCATTCCCGTGTTTTTTGAACAAAAAAGGAAAGAAAGGAAAAGAAGCAGAACACTAATGTGCGTAAAATATGCCTTTTGAAACGGTCGTTTTGAAATATGGACGTCCGTTGAATATTTTGGTCGATATGTGACCCCAGGATTTGTTTTCAGGGCAGGTGTCATTTACAGGCCTGCAATGATTTTGAATATCAACTGACCATTAGCGTTGGGATTAAAGCTGCTGTTGTGTGAAACGGCCACAAGGTGGCAGCAGTTCACCCTTACCAAATCTGGTTACTAGGGCAAGAGAGCCTCAGTGGAAGTGGTGTTCTAGATTGGAGTTTAGAATGGAATGTGCCAGGAGAAAGCCCCTCACGTTTGTCTCACTACTTCTTGTTCGTGTTATTAATTTAATTTTTTATTTTTTCTTACAGCAAGTTTGATTACAATGTTTGGCTTGTTGTAGGTGTGGAAGGTGTGGTTCTTTTACACATATACACATGTCTGTTCTTCCTGGGATCCTTTTCCCATGTACGTTATGACAGAATGTTGAGTAGTCCTCTCTTGGTATTCTGTAGGTCTTTGGTGATTATATATGTCACCTGTGTTTGTAGATGCCTGTTAACCCCGATATCGTAATGAAACCAATCCTCACACCTTTCCTTTGGTGAACCATAAGTTTGTTTAATGAATCTGTGATTGCCCTTCTCCGTGGAAATATCTGCCCTGGTATCCATTTTTAGGTAACACCTATAAGTGATATGATATGATATGTGTCTTTCACTTTCTGACTTACTACAAGTCACGTGATTACTTCTAGACTCATCTACGGTGCTGCAAATGACATTGTGTCCTTTTTTCCCTTGGCTTCTCTTCTGCCTTAGCGGGGTCCATTTTCAACAATGTGATTCCCTGAGGGTTGTGGATTAGCTGACCTGGGCAGCCTTACCCTGCCGGCCCGCCCTCCCCAGGTGTGCCTCGTTGAGGTCAATATAAACAGCGCTCCAGGCAGCAATAGCCCCTGAAGCTGTGCCTGACTCCATATTCTCTGCCCCGTCAGCAGTCTCGGGGCTGTGCTGGTGGGAGGGAGTGAGGGGCCACAGCTTTGTGGGTGGCCCGGTGTGAGTGGGGTTCTGCTGGCCTTTCTGCAGGAGTTGCCAGGCTGCCGCCTGTAAAGAAGAGGTTGTGTCACCCATACCTTCCGCTGGAATTTCTCTCCGGACAGAGGTGAGGAAGGAAAAAAGCAGTGGGGGCCGGGACAGGAGGGGTATCTCAGGCAGGGCAATGGAAAGCTTCTGGAAGAGCGCCCGGGGCCAGGACCACCCTGGCTGGCCTGCAGGCACCAAGTTGGCCTGCGTGCTGTCGCTGGTGTGGCTCCACGGTCCTTCCTCTAGGCTTTCAAGCCCTTGTACATATTCAGGTGTTTTACCTGGAAAGGGTGGGAACAGTTCAGCAGCAGCTGGCCTGGGGCTCAGCTCACGTTTACTCAGAGATGCCTCGGCACGGTCCCCCAGCTTTGCAATGAGGACGCTCCTTGCGTGGGGGGTGGGTTGATGGCTGTATGGGAGATGGTTCCCCACCTCTGACCAAATTCAGAATTGTTTACCACTGGAGCAAGTGCCCTGATAGGGTTTTCCTCTGTATAACTCGTGGGTTCAGGTTTTCTTTTCTTTTATGGTTCAAGTTAGATTTTATTCCTCTTTTATGTATTTATAGATATAAGCATGGAAATAATTCATTCCTATAAATACATCTGTGTGACGGGAAGAACTTTTTTCTGTTTTATTTTAAATTTTATTTTTTAAAATTTTGAAATTTAATTTTATTTATTTTTTTTTATATAGCACATTATTATTAGTTATGTATTTTATGCATATACATGTACACAGGTCAATCCCAAACTCCCAACTCATCCCACCACCACCACCCCATGGCTTCCCACACTTGGTGTCCATACGTTTGTTCTCTACCTCTGTGTCTCTATTTCTTCCCTGCAAACCAGTTCATCTGTACCATTTCTAGGCTCCACATATATGCATTAATATACAATATTTGTTTTCCTCTTTCTGACTTACTTCATTCTGTATGACAGTCTCTCGATCCATCGATGTCTCTACAAATGACCCAGTTTCATTCCTTTTTATGGCCGAGTAATATTCCATTTCATATATGTACCACATCTTTATCCATTCATCTGTCTGTGGGCATTTAGGTTGCTTCCATTACCTGGCTATTGTAAATAGTGCTGCAATGAACATTGTGGTGAATGTGCCTTTTTGATGTACGGTTTTCTCTGGGTATATGCCCAGAAGTGGGATTGCTGGATCAGATGGTAATTCTATTTCTAGTTTTTTTAAGGAAACTCCATACTGTTCTCCATAGTGACTGTATCAATTTACATTCCCACCAATAGTGGAAGAGGGCTCCTTTTGTCCACACCCTCCCCAGAATTGGTTGTTTGTAGATTTTCTGATGATGCCGATTCTAACAGGTGTGAGGTGAAACCTCATTGTAGTTTTGATTTGCATTTCTCTGATAATTAGTGCTGTTGAGCAGCTTTTCATGTGCGTCTTGGCCATCTCTGTGTCTCCTTTGAAGAAACGTCTCTTTAGATCTTCTGGCCATTTTTTTGGGTTGTTTGTTTTTTTTAATATTAAGCTGCATGAGCTGTTTATATATATTGGAGATTAAACCTCTGTCCATTGATTCGTCTGCAACGATTTTCGCCCATTCTGAGGGATGCCTTTTTCCATTCCCGTGTTTTTTGAACAAAAAAGGAAAGAAAGGAAAAGAAGCAGAACACTAATCTGCGTAAAATATGCCTTTTGAAACGGTCGTTTTGAAATATGGACGTCCGTTGAATATTTTGGTCGATATGTGACCCCAGGATTTGTTTTCAGGGCAGGTGTCATTTACAGGCCTGCAATGATTTTGAATATCAACTGACCATTAGCGTTGGGATTAAAGCTGCTGTTGTGTGAAACGGCCACAAGGTGGCAGCAGTTCACCCTTACCAAATCTGGTTACTAGGGCAAGAGAGCCTCAGTGGAAGTGGTGTTCTAGATTGGAGTTTAGAATGGAATGTGCCAGGAGAAAGCCCCTCACGTTTGTCTCACTACTTCTTGTTCGTGTTTTTAATTTAATTTTTTATTTTTTCTTACAGCAAGTTTGATTACAATGTTTGGCTTGTTGTAGGTGTGGAAGATGTGGTTCTTTTACACATATACACATGTCTGTTCTTCCTGGGATCCTTTTCCCATGTACGTTATGACAGAATGTTGAGTAGTCCTCTCTTGGTATTCTGTAGGTCTTTGGTGATTATATATGTCACCTGTGTTTGTAGATGTCTGTTAACCCCGATATCGTAATGAAACCAATCCTCACACCTTTCCTTTGGTGAACCATAAGTTTGTTTAATGAATCTGTGATTGCCCTTCTCCGTGGAAATATCTGCCCTGGTATCCATTTTTAGGTAACACCTATAAGTGATATGATATGATATGTGTCTTTCACTTTCTGACTTACTACAAGTCACGTGATTACTTCTAGTCTCATCTACGGTGCTGCAAATGGCATTGTGTCCTTTTTTCCCTTGGCTTCTCTTCTGCCTTAGCGGGGTCCATTTTCAACAATGTGATTCCCTGAGGGTTGTGGATTAGCTGACCTGGGCAGCCTTACCCTGCCGGCCCGCCCTCCCCAGGTGTGCCTCGTTGAGGTCAATATAAACAGCGCTCCAGGCAGCAATAGCCCCTGAAGCTGTGCCTGACTCCATATTCTCTGCCCCGTCAGCAGTCTCGGGGCTGTGCTGGTGGGAGGGAGTGAGGGGCCACAGCTTTGTGGGTGGCCCGGTGTGAGTGGGGTTCTGCTGGCCTTTCTGCAGGAGTTGCCAGGCTGCCGCCTGTAAAGAAGAGGTTGTGTCACCCATACCTTCCGCTGGAATTTCTCTCCGGACAGAGGTGAGGAAGGAAAAAAGCAGTGGGGGCCGGGACAGGAGGGGTATCTCAGGCAGGGCAATGGAAAGCTTCTGGAAGAGCGCCCGGGGCCAGGACCACCCTGGCTGGCCTGCAGGCACCAAGTTGGCCTGCGTGCTGTCGCTGGTGTGGCGCCACGGTCCTTCCTCTAGGCTTTCAAGCCCTTGTACATATTCAGGTGTTTTACCTGGAAAGGGTGGGAACAGTTCAGCAGCAGCTGGCCTGGGGCTCAGCTCACGTTTACTCAGAGATGCCTCGGCACGGTCCCCCAGCTTTGCAATGAGGACGCTCCTTGCGTGGGGGGTGGGTTGATGGCTGTATGGGAGATGGTTCCCCACCTCTGACCAAATTCAGAATTGTTTACCACTGGAGCAAGTGCCCTGATAGGGTTTTCCTCTGTATAACTCGTGGGTTCAGGTTTTCTTTTCTTTTATGGTTCAAGTTAGATTTTATTCCTCTTTTATGTATTTATAGATATAAGCATGGAAATAATTCATTCCTATAAATACATCTGTGTGACGGGAAGAACTTTTTTCTGTTTTATTTTAAATTTTATTTTTTAAAATTTTGAAATTTAATTTTATTTATTTTTTTTTATATAGCACGTTATTATTAGTTATGTATTTTATGCATATACATGTACACAGGTCAATCCCAAACTCCCAACTCATCCCACCACCACCACCCCATGGCTTCCCACACTTGGTGTCCATACGTTTGTTCTCTACCTCTGTGTCTCTATTTCTTCCCTGCAAACCAGTTCATCTGTACCATTTCTAGGCTCCACATATATGCATTAATATACAATATTTGTTTTCCTCTTTCTGACTTACTTCATTCTGTATGACAGTCTCTCGATCCATCGATGTCTCTACAAATGACCCAGTTTCATTCCTTTTTATGGCCGAGTAATATTCCATTTCATATATGTACCACATCTTTATCCATTCATCTGTCTGTGGGCATTTAGGTTGCTTCCATTACCTGGCTATTGTAAATAGTGCTGCAATGAACATTGTGGTGAATGTGCCTTTTTGATGTACGGTTTTCTCTGGGTATATGCCCAGAAGTGGGATTGCTGGATCAGATGGTAATTCTATTTCTAGTTTTTTTAAGGAAACTCCATACTGTTCTCCATAGTGACTGTATCAATTTACATTCCCACCAATAGTGGAAGAGGGCTCCTTTTGTCCACACCCTCCCCAGAATTGGTTGTTTGTAGATTTTCTGATGATGCCGATTCTAACAGGTGTGAGGTGAAACCTCATTGTAGTTTTGATTTGCATTTCTCTGATAATTAGTGCTGTTGAGCAGCTTTTCATGTGCGTCTTGGCCATCTCTGTGTCTCCTTTGAAGAAACGTCTGTTTAGATCTTCTGGCCATTTTTTTGGGTTGTTTGTTTTTTTTAATATTAAGCTGCATGAGCTGTTTATATATATTGGAGATTAAACCTCTGTCCATTGATTCGTCTGCAACGATTTTCGCCCATTCTGAGGGATGCCTTTTTCCATTCCCGTGTTTTTTGAACAAAAAAGGAAAGAAAGGAAAAGAAGCAGAACACTAATGTGCGTAAAATATGCCTTTTGAAACGGTCGTTTTGAAATATGGACGTCCGTTGAATATTTTGGTCGATATGTGACCCCAGGATTTGTTTTCAGGGCAGGTGTCATTTACAGGCCTGCAATGATTTTGAATATCAACTGACCATTAGCGTTGGGATTAAAGCTGCTGTTGTGTGAAACGGCCACAAGGTGGCAGCAGTTCACCCTTACCAAATCTGGTTACTAGGGCAAGAGAGCCTCAGTGGAAGTGGTGTTCTAGATTGGAGTTTAGAATGGAATGTGCCAGGAGAAAGCCCCTCACGTTTGTCTCACTACTTCTTGTTCGTGTTTTTAATTTAATTTTTTATTTTTTCTTACAGCAAGTTTGATTACAATGTTTGGCTTGTTGTAGGTGTGGAAGATGTGGTTCTTTTACACATATACACATGTCTGTTCTTCCTGGGATCCTTTTCCCATGTACGTTATGACAGAATGTTGAGTAGTCCTCTCTTGGTATTCTGTAGGTCTTTGGTGATTATATATGTCACCTGTGTTTGTAGATGTCTGTTAACCCCGATATCGTAATGAAACCAATCCTCACACCTTTCCTTTGGTGAACCATAAGTTTGTTTAATGAATCTGTGATTGCCCTTCTCCGTGGAAATATCTGCCCTGGTATCCATTTTTAGGTAACACCTATAAGTGATATGATATGATATGTGTCTTTCACTTTCTGACTTACTACAAGTCACGTGATTACTTCTAGTCTCATCTACGGTGCTGCAAATGGCATTGTGTCCTTTTTTCCCTTGGCTTCTCTTCTGCCTTAGCGGGGTCCATTTTCAACAATGTGATTCCCTGAGGGTTGTGGATTAGCTGACCTGGGCAGCCTTACCCTGCCGGCCCGCCCTCCCCAGGTGTGCCTCGTTGAGGTCAATATAAACAGCGCTCCAGGCAGCAATAGCCCCTGAAGCTGTGCCTGACTCCATATTCTCTGCCCCGTCAGCAGTCTCGGGGCTGTGCTGGTGGGAGGGAGTGAGGGGCCACAGCTTTGTGGGTGGCCCGGTGTGAGTGGGGTTCTGCTGGCCTTTCTGCAGGAGTTGCCAGGCTGCCGCCTGTAAAGAAGAGGTTGTGTCACCCATACCTTCCGCTGGAATTTCTCTCCGGACAGAGGTGAGGAAGGAAAAAAGCAGTGGGGGCCGGGACAGGAGGGGTATCTCAGGCAGGGCAATGGAAAGCTTCTGGAAGAGCGCCCGGGGCCAGGACCACCCTGGCTGGCCTGCAGGCACCAAGTTGGCCTGCGTGCTGTCGCTGGTGTGGCGCCACGGTCCTTCCTCTAGGCTTTCAAGCCCTTGTACATATTCAGGTGTTTTACCTGGAAAGGGTGGGAACAGTTCAGCAGCAGCTGGCCTGGGGCTCAGCTCACGTTTACTCAGAGATGCCTCGGCACGGTCCCCCAGCTTTGCAATGAGGACGCTCCTTGCGTGGGGGGTGGGTTGATGGCTGTATGGGAGATGGTTCCCCACCTCTGACCAAATTCAGAATTGTTTACCACTGGAGCAAGTGCCCTGATAGGGTTTTCCTCTGTATAACTCGTGGGTTCAGGTTTTCTTTTCTTTTATGGTTCAAGTTAGATTTTATTCCTCTTTTATGTATTTATAGATATAAGCATGGAAATAATTCATTCCTATAAATACATCTGTGTGACGGGAAGAACTTTTTTCTGTTTTATTTTAAATTTTATTTTTTAAAATTTTGAAATTTAATTTTATTTATTTTTTTTTATATAGCACGTTATTATTAGTTATGTATTTTATGCATATACATGTACACAGGTCAATCCCAAACTCCCAACTCATCCCACCACCACCACCCCATGGCTTCCCACACTTGGTGTCCATACGTTTGTTCTCTACCTCTGTGTCTCTATTTCTTCCCTGCAAACCAGTTCATCTGTACCATTTCTAGGCTCCACATATATGCATTAATATACAATATTTGTTTTCCTCTTTCTGACTTACTTCATTCTGTATGACAGTCTCTCGATCCATCGATGTCTCTACAAATGACCCAGTTTCATTCCTTTTTATGGCCGAGTAATATTCCATTTCATATATGTACCACATCTTTATCCATTCATCTGTCTGTGGGCATTTAGGTTGCTTCCATTACCTGGCTATTGTAAATAGTGCTGCAATGAACATTGTGGTGAATGTGCCTTTTTGATGTACGGTTTTCTCTGGGTATATGCCCAGAAGTGGGATTGCTGGATCAGATGGTAATTCTATTTCTAGTTTTTTTAAGGAAACTCCATACTGTTCTCCATAGTGACTGTATCAATTTACATTCCCACCAATAGTGGAAGAGGGCTCCTTTTGTCCACACCCTCCCCAGAATTGGTTGTTTGTAGATTTTCTGATGATGCCGATTCTAACAGGTGTGAGGTGAAACCTCATTGTAGTTTTGATTTGCATTTCTCTGATAATTAGTGCTGTTGAGCAGCTTTTCATGTGCGTCTTGGCCATCTCTGTGTCTCCTTTGAAGAAACGTCTGTTTAGATCTTCTGGCCATTTTTTTGGGTTGTTTGTTTTTTTTAATATTAAGCTGCATGAGCTGTTTATATATATTGGAGATTAAACCTCTGTCCATTGATTCGTCTGCAACGATTTTCGCCCATTCTGAGGGATGCCTTTTTCCATTCCCGTGTTTTTTGAACAAAAAAGGAAAGAAAGGAAAAGAAGCAGAACACTAATGTGCGTAAAATATGCCTTTTGAAACGGTCGTTTTGAAATATGGACGTCCGTTGAATATTTTGGTCGATATGTGACCCCAGGATTTGTTTTCAGGGCAGGTGTCATTTACAGGCCTGCAATGATTTTGAATATCAACTGACCATTAGCGTTGGGATTAAAGCTGCTGTTGTGTGAAACGGCCACAAGGTGGCAGCAGTTCACCCTTACCAAATCTGGTTACTAGGGCAAGAGAGCCTCAGTGGAAGTGGTGTTCTAGATTGGAGTTTAGAATGGAATGTGCCAGGAGAAAGCCCCTCACGTTTGTCTCACTACTTCTTGTTCGTGTTTTTAATTTAATTTTTTATTTTTTCTTACAGCAAGTTTGATTACAATGTTTGGCTTGTTGTAGGTGTGGAAGGTGTGGTTCTTTTACACATATACACATGTCTGTTCTTCCTGGGATCCTTTTCCCATGTACGTTATGACAGAATGTTGAGTAGTCCTCTCTTGGTATTCTGTAGGTCTTTGGTGATTATATATGTCACCTGTGTTTGTAGATGTCTGTTAACCCCGATATCGTAATGAAACCAATCCTCACACCTTTCCTTTGGTGAACCATAAGTTTGTTTAATGAATCTGTGATTGCCCTTCTCCGTGGAAATATCTGCCCTGGTATCCATTTTTAGGTAACACCTATAAGTGATATGATATGATATGTGTCTTTCACTTTCTGACTTACTACAAGTCACGTGATTACTTCTAGACTCATCTACGGTGCTGCAAATGGCATTGTGTCCTTTTTTCCCTTGGCTTCTCTTCTGCCTTAGC